>NW_025233764.1:1742-2954 GCF_018294505.1 Triticum aestivum | reverse complement strand
GTGAAATGATGATAACATGCCAAGTTCCAACATTTTCAGAGTTCATTCTGTAGTGATTTTCAATTTCACGTTAATTTAGCTCTGCAAACAAATCGGTAAATGACTGAAAAACAGCAAATGATGTCAGAACGTGTTGGAAATTGATGACGTCTCTTTGAATGCTGCATACTGAACGCAAAAATAGTCTGGAGTTCAAATAAGTTTAAAAAACATTGAAGTGCCCGTGTAACAGATGAGTTCTCGTCCGAAACCCTGATACTCCGAAAGAGATTGTCCAGTTTGTACACGAAGTGCGTCCAGTTTTTGCCGTGACCCTCTCTACTCTTTTGCACATGCTATGCGGGTGAAATGATGATACCATGCCAAGTTCCAACGTTTTCAGAGTTCATTTTGTAGTGATTTTCAATTTCACGGTCATTTAGCTCTCCAAACAAATCGGTAAATGACTGAAAAACAGCAAATGATGTCAGAACGTGTTGGAAATTGATGACGTCGCTTTGAATGCTGCATAATAAATGCAAAAATAGTCTGGAGTTCAAATAAGTTTAAAAAACATTGAAGTGCCCGTGTAACAGATGAGTTCTCGTCCGAAATCCTGATACTCCGAAAGATATTGTCCAGTTTGTATACGAAGTGCGTCCAGTTTTTGCCGTGACCCCTCTCTACTCTTTTGCACATGCTATGCGGGTGAAATGATGATACCATTCCAAGTTCCAACATTTTCAGAGTTCATTTTGTAGTGATTTTCAATTTCACGGTTATTTAGCTCTCTAAACAAATCGGTAAATGACTGAAAAACAACAAATGATGTCAGAACGTGTTGGAAATTGATGACATCGCTTTGAATGCTGCATACTGAACGCAAAAATAGTCTGGAGTTCAAATAAGTTTACAAAACATTGAAGTGCCCATGTAACAGATGAGTTCTCGTCCGAAACCCTGATACTCCGAAAGAGATTGTCCAGTTTGTACACGAAGTGCGTCCAGTTTTTGCTGTGACTCCTCCCTACTCTTTTGCACATGCTATGCGGGTGAAATGATGATACCATGCCAAGTTCCAACATTTTCAGAGTTAATTTTGTAGTGATTTTCAATTTCACGGTTATTTAGCTCTCTAAACAAATCGGTAAATGACTGAAAAACAGCAAATGATGTCAGAACGTGTTGGAAATTGATGACGTCGCTTTGAATGCTGCATACTGAACGCAAAAA
>NW_025233764.1:1241-1732 GCF_018294505.1 Triticum aestivum | reverse complement strand
CAACATTTTCAGAGTTCATTTTGTAGTGATTTTCAATTTCACGGTCATTTAGCTCTCTAAACAAATCGGTAAATGACTGAAAAACAGCAAATGATGTCAGAACGTGTTGGAAATTGATGACCTCGCTTTGAATGCTGCATACTGAACGCAAAAATAGTCTGGAGTTCAAATAAGTTTAAAAAACATTGAAGTGCCCGTGTAACAGATGAGTTCTCGTCCGAAACCCTGATACTCCGAAAGAGATTGTCTAGTTTGTACACGAAGTGCGTCCAGTTTTTGCTGTGACTCCTCCCTACTCTTTTGCACATGCTATGCGGGTGAAATGATGATACCATGCCAAGTTCCAATGTTCTCAGAGTTCATTTTGTAGTGATTTTCAATTTCACGGTCATTTAGCTCTCTAAACAAATCGGTAAATGACTGAAAAACAGCAAATGATGTCAGAACGTGTTGGAAATTGATGACGTCGCTTTGAATGCTGCATACTGAAC
>NW_025233764.1:0-1231 GCF_018294505.1 Triticum aestivum | reverse complement strand
CCAGTTTTTGCTGTGACTCCTCCCTACTCTTTTGCACATGCTATGCGGGTTAAATGATGATACCATGCCAAGTTCCAACATTTTCAGAGTTCATTTTGTAGTGATTTTCAATTTCACGGTTATTTAGCTCTCTAAACAAATCGGTAAATGACTGAAAAACAGCAAATGATGTCAGAACGTGTTGGAAATTGATGACGTCGCTTTGAATGCTTCATACTGAACGCAAAAATAGTCTGGAGTTCAAATAAGTTTAAAAAACATTGAAGTTCCCGTGTAACAGATGAGTTCTCATCCGAAACCCTGATACTCCGAAAGAGATTGTCCAGTTTGTACACGAAGTGCGTCCAGTTTTTTCCGTGACTCTCTCTACTCTTTTGCACATGCTATGCGAGTGAAATGATGTTAACATGCCAAGTTCCAACATTTTCAGAGTTCATTTTGTAGTGATTTTCAATTTCACGTTCATTAGGTCTCCAAACAAATCGGTAAATTACTGAAAAACAGCAAATGATGTCAGAACGTGTTGGAAATTGATGACGTCGCTTTGAATGCTGCATACTGAACGCAAAAATAGTCTGGAGTACAAATAAGTTTAAAAAACATTGAAGTGCCGTGTAACAGACGAGTTCTCGTCCGAAACCCTGATACTCCGAAAGAGATTGTCCAGTTTGTACACGAAGTGCGTCCAGTTTTTGCCGTGACCCACTCTACTCTTTTGCACAAGCTATGCGGGTGAAATGATGATACCATGCCAAGTTCCAACATTTTCAGAGTTCATTTTGTAGTGATTTTCAATTTCACGGTCATTTAGCTCTCTAAACAAATCGGTAAATGACTGAAAAACAGCAAATGAAGTCAGAACGTGTTGGAAATTGATGACGTCGCTTTGAATGCTGCATACTGAACGCAAAAATAGTGTGGAGTTCAAATAAGTTTAAAAAACATTGAAGTGCCCGTGTAACAGATGAGTTCTCGTCCGAAACCCTGATACTCCGAAAGAGATTGTCCAGTTTGTACACGAAGTGCGTCCAGTTTTTGCCGTGACCCTCTCTACTCTTCTTCACATGCTATGCGGGTGAAATGATGATACCATGCCAAGTTCCAACGTTTTCAGAGTTCATTTTGTAGTGATTTTCAATTTCACGGTCATTTAGCTCTCTAAACAAATCGGTAAATGACTGAAAAACAGCAAATGATGTCAGAACGTGTTGGAAATTGATGACGTCGCTTT
>NW_025233763.1:4844-7738 GCF_018294505.1 Triticum aestivum | reverse complement strand
CGCTACAGGGTTAGGCGGGACGGGGGCCCTGTGGGGTAGCAATGCCACCGGAGCGTCGCACCGGGCCCTCATACATGCGGGGTGGTGTGGTGGCATGTCCGAAGAGGCGGCACGCGTCTCCGGGGTGTGGCCCCCCTCACGGACGGCAATGACACGGTAGTAGACGTTCTGCGATAACGATGCAGCGTGAATATTATTAAATACTTGGAGCGCGATAAAATCATGAGTTTTTTACACAACGTGGGCACATATGCTATAGGACTGATGGTAATTTTTCATAATTTTTTGTGATGGAGAAGTATCTGAACACTTCCCTCTACGCGGATTGCTCTTCGCACGTCTACGACTGTGGCCGGCGGCCTCCGGGGGCTAGCATACCGTCAAATCTTGCGTAGGCGGCCTCTCACAAGTCTCGAAGTGTTGAGGCGGTTGCAAACGCCCAGCACGCGTCTCCGGGGTGTGCCCCCCCCTCTCACGGACGGCGCCGCCGCCGGCACCTGGAGGGGGAAAACGGACGCGTCGGGTCTACACGGAGGGGATCTTGCTGTGGGCCTGGCCCGGATGTTGCTCCAAAGTGTTCCTATGGGCTGACCTAACACAACCGGGTGGAGAGGTCCACATGTGCTATAGGACTGATGGTAATTTTTCATAATTTTTTGTGATGGAGAAGTATCTGAACACTTCCCTTTACGCGGATTGCTCTTCGCACGTCTACGACTGTGGCCGGCGGCCTCCGGGGGCTAGCATACCATCAAATCTTACGTAGGCGGCCTCTCACAAGTCTCGAAGTGTTGAGGCGGTTGCAAACGCCCAGCACGCGTCTCCGGGGTGTGCCCCCCTCTCACGGACGGCGCCGCCGCCGGCACCTGGAGGGGGAAAATGGACGCGTCGGGTCTACACGGAGGGGATCTTGCTGTGGGCCTGGCCCGGATGTTGATCCAAAGTGTTCCTATGGGCTGACCTAACACAACCGGGTGGAGAGGTCCACTGGTCAAATCCCGTCCGTGCAAAGTCAAAGGGCTAGATCCCGTGGTCAAACGCTACAGGGTTAGGCTGGACGGGGGCCCTGGGGGGTAGCAATGCCACCGGAGCGTCGCACCGGGCCCTCATACATGTGGGGTGGTGTGGTGGCATGTCCGAAGAGGCGGCACGCGTCTCCGGGGTGTGGCCCCCCTCACGGACGGCAATGACACGGTAGTAGACGTTCTGCGGTAACGATGCAGCCCGAATATTATTAAATACTTGGAGCGCAATAAAATCATGAGTTTTTTACACAACGTGGGCACATGTGCTATAGGACTGATGGTAATTTTTCATAATTTTTTGTGATGGAGAAGTATCTGAACACTTCCCTCTACGCGGATTGCTCTTCGCACGTCTACGACTGTGGCCGGCGGCCTCCGGGGGCTAGCATACCGTCAAATCTTGCGTAGGCGGCCTCTCACAAGTCTCGAAGTGTTGAGGCGGTTGCAAACGCCCAGCACGCGTCTCCGGGGTGTGCCCTCCCTCCTCTCACGGACGGCGCCGCCGCCGGCACCTGGAGGGGGGAAACGGACGCGTCGGGTCTACACGGAGGGGATCTTGCTGTGGGCCTGGCCCGGATGTTGCTCCAAAGTGTTCCTATGGGCTAACCTAACACAACCGGGTGGAGAGGTCCAGTAGTCAAATCCCGTCCGTGCAAAGTCAAAGGGCTAGATTCCGTGGTCAAACGCTACAGGGTTAGGCGGGACGGGGGCCCTGGGGGGTAGCAATGCCACCGGAGCGTCGCACTGGTCCCTCATACATGCGGGGTGGTGTGGTGGCATGTCCGAAGAGGCGGCACGCGTCTCCGGGGTGTGGCCCCCCTCACGGGCGGCAATGACACGGTAGTAGACGTTCTGCGGTAACGATGCAGCGCGAATATTATTAAATACTTGGAGCGCGATAAAATCATGAGTTTTTTACACAACGTGGGCACATGTGCTATAGGACTGATGGTAATTTTTCATAATTTTTTGTGATGGAGAAGTATCTGAACACTTCCCTTTACGCGGATTGCTCTTCGCACGTCTACGACTGTGGTCGGCGGCCTCCGGGGGCTAGCATACCGTCAAATCTTGCGTAGGCGGCCTCTCACAAGTCTCGAAGTGTTGAGGCGGTTGCAAACGCCCAGCACGCATCTCCGGGGTGTGCCCCCCCCTCTCACGGACGGCGCCGCCGTCGGCACCCGGAGGGGGAAAACGGACGCGTCGGGTCTACACGGAGGGGATCTTGCTGTGGGCCTGGCCCGGATGTTGCTCCAAAGTGTTCCTATGGGCTGACCTAACACAACCGGGTGGAGAGGTCCACTGGTCAAATCCCGTCCGTGCAAAGTCAAAGGGCTAGATCCCGTGGTCAAACGCTACAGGGTTAGGCTGGACGGGGGCCCTGGGGGGTAGCAATGCCACCGGAGCGTCGCACTGGTCCCTCATACATGCGGGGTGGTGTGGTGGCATGTCCGAAGAGGCGGCACGCGTCTCCGGGGTGTGGCCCCCCTCACGGACGGCAATGACACGGTAGTAGACGTTCTGCGGTAACGATGCAGCGCGAATATTATTAAATACTTGGAGCGCGATAAAATCATGAGTTTTTTACACAACGTGGGCACATGTGCTATAGGACTGATGGTAATTTTTCATAATTTTTTGTGATGGAGAAGTATCTGAACACTTCCCTCTACGCGGATTGCTCTTCGCACGTCTACGACTGTGGCCGGCGGCCTCCGGGGGCTAGCATACCGTCAAATCTTGCGTAGGCGGCCTCTCACAAGTCTCGAAGTGTTGAGGCGGTTGCAAACGCCCAGCACGCGTCTCCGGGGTGTGCCCCCCCCTCCTCTCACGGACGGCACCGCCGCCGGCACCTGGAGGGGGAAAACG
>NW_025233763.1:3495-4224 GCF_018294505.1 Triticum aestivum | reverse complement strand
GCGGCTCGGCTTTTATTCAGCTGCCAATCGGCAGCGTAAATTTAGGGAGAGAATTGGGGAGTGGAGTAAAATTTTACTCCCTTACGGCGGATAAGGGATTGGCTAGGTCCTGGTTAGAGGAGTAAAACAGAATTTTCCTCCTCTGATCGATTATAAGGGATCGGTTAGAGTTTCCCTTACATGGCCTGATGCTACCTCGATCGGATCGATTAATCCTATAGAGAATCCGGCTCCTATGAAACGGTTGGGAGCACATGTAATGGGTTTTATTATACATACACCTTCTCTGACAAGTCGTTGTATGTGGGCGTGTTGAGGACTCTTAGCTGGAATAATTGCTATTCATGGACAATTATCTTTGCACGCCTAGCTAGTAGCTATGAAAGCTACGCCTTGTGTAGCACATTCTGCTATGTCGACTGCAAGGGTGCTGAACTTTCATGCCATTGCATCGATGGGTTTGATCTAGCTAGACTTATGTTTTCTAGCGAATGTAGAGGAACAACGGTGCTGAAATGTTCGCGCTTGGTTGAAAGTGGCAAGCAAAGTCATTTTGTGACCTTACCTAGAATGAAGGTTCCAAACAATTTTTGACATATACTAAATAGAAGCTTTGAAGAGTGCATGGCTGAGTGCAGCAACAATTGCTCTATTATGGCCTATGCTTACAGCAACTCCGGTATTAATAGCGTTATGCCAGACCAATCAAGGTGCTTGATTTGGGGGGGG
>NW_025233763.1:0-2391 GCF_018294505.1 Triticum aestivum | reverse complement strand
AGGAAATTGTGTTTGTTTAAGAAATTAGATGTACTAAACTTTTATTGGATTCATTTTGTAGTTCAAAATAATAGCAGATTGGCAAGGATTGTGCTTCCGACCATAGCATCCATATTAATGCTCACATGCATACTCCTTGTGAAGATATGCAAATGTTGAGGTTGAATAAATAATGTCACTAGTTTTAAATTCATCTTCGTTGTTTGAGTGTTAATAACAAAGTATTTACCTATAGCAAGCAACCGACGAAAGAAGAAAATCCAGAAGACACTAATGGTTGGTTGTCTTGGCTCCACCAATTAATTTGGAGGTGAGAATCAGAATTTCCCATCTGTTAGCTTTGAAGATATTGTCACCACAACGGGTAACTTCTTTGACTGGAAACGAATTGGAAGGACAAGTTTTGGCAAAATTTACAAGGTAAAAAAAAAATCACATTCAAAGCTATAGTAGTGCATGCTCTCATCGATATTACTATTTGGTATCGGGGCTCATCTACACCTGGTGAACAGTAAAATAAAAACAAATAGCACAAAAAAGATTTTTTGTGGTGCAAGATGATCAAATGTTTGATGTTCATGCATGTTTTTGGGTGTTTGGACATTCGAGGAGCTCGTAGCAAAAAAGATAAAAGCAAGTGTGAACAGTGTTCTTTCGAAAAGTTTTTCATACACCCAATTTTTTTTCTTTTTTACCACAAGCTCCTTGAAAGTCCAAACTTCACCAAATTTTGCACAGGGCATCATGCACATGAGCATCTTGCGCCACAAAAAAATTGATTTTTTTGAATTGTTATGCTATTTAAAACTAATTTACTGTTCACACCAGGCTCAACTGAGCCCGCGTGCAGAATCACTAGTAGAAAAACGACCTAATGTGCAGCTCATTAATCCCGGTTTGTAAATGAACCGGCACTAATGTGACCATTAGTCCCGGTTCAGACGGCTATGCATTAGTCCCAGTTCATTTGTGACCTATAGTCCCGGTCTGTGTCACAAACCGGGACTAAAGGGGTGATGGCAGGCGGCACTAAAGGGCCAACCTATAGTCCCGGTATGTATCACAAACCGGGACTAAAGGGGTCTAACCTTTATTCCCGGTTGGAGACACAAACCGGAACTAAAGGGCAATTTTCAAAAATGAAAGAAAATGATAAAAAACTTCAAAAATTAAAATCCTTCGAGGTGTAGTTATGTTACTACATCTAGTAGTTACGGAAATTTAAAAACATAAATTTCGACATGTTTTGCAAAAAAGTGTTATGACTAAGTAAAAAGACCATATCTTTTGCATACGATGTCAAAAAAACGCATAATATATCAAAATGTTCAGCATGAAAATCCGCATCCGAATTCGACGGCCGTAGTCCGTTTTGCAAAATTTTAGAATCCTTAGATTCTTAAAGGAAAAAAAGTTATGCTCAAATTTCAGTTTTTCTAAATTTTGGTCAAATCTGGTCAAACTGTGCTCAAACTACTTATTCAACAATATTAGTGTTACTAAATAATTATTTTAATATTTTTGAATTTTGGTCAAACTTTGGTCAAACTATGGTCAAATCTAGTAAAACTATCGTCAAACTATGGTCGAACTATGGTCAAACTACTTATTCAAGAAATATTAGTGTTACTAAATAATTATTATTATTAGAATAATAGTTTCAAACTCAAACGGTGAAGCGTTTGACTTCATGCTCAAGCTAAACTCCTGAGGGTTAATAGGATTGACAGCTTACTATTGTCAGGTAAACAACAAGTGCGGATTTGGAAACTAGGAGGAATAGAACATGGAAGTTAAGCGTGACCACGCTGGAGTAGTGAGAGGGTAGGTGACCAGCCGGGAAGTTAGATGATTTAAAATGACACTACTAGGAAAATGCTTATACACAGAAGCTTAGTAGTAGCGCTTTTTGAGAAACACCGTTGCTACTAATTTTCAGTAGCGCTCGCACAAGGTAAGCGCTCCTACTATGCACTTACCAGTAGCGCTGTGTTCGTAGAACACAGTACTACTACAATTGCCAGACCATTGCCGGCAGGCCAGACATAGTAGTAGCGCTTGTTTGTAGGAAGCGCTACTGCTATTGAACGTAGCAGTAGCTCTTTCGGCATACAAATGCATACAAACCCCACTCTCCCCCTCACAAACTCTCACTCGCTCGCCTCTGCTGCGCTCTGTCCCCCGCGCCGGTCTTCTCCCGCCGACCGCCCTTGCCCGCGCCGACTCTCCTCCTCCGCCGGCCACCCTCCCTCGCGCCGGCCCTCCTCCCCCGTCGGCCGCCCCTCAGGCCTGCCGTCCTCCACCGAGAGGTACTCCTCCTCCCTCCTCCCTCCTCCTCCCTCTAGGTTAATTAACTTAGGTGAATTTAGTTCATTAGGTTAACTAAGTGAA
>NW_025233762.1:6822-7739 GCF_018294505.1 Triticum aestivum | reverse complement strand
TAGTGTAAAATTATTTGTACAAGCTTCTAGAGCTAGTTCAACTCTAGTGTAAAGTTGTTCGAACTAGCTTATAGAGCTAGTTCAACTCTAGTGTAAAATTATTTGTACTGGACTATAGAGCTAGTTCAACTCTAGTGTAAAATTATTTGTACAAGCTTATAGAGCTAGTTCAACCCTAGTGTAAAATTATTTGTACTAGGCTATAGAGCTAGTTAAACTCTAATGTAAAATTATTTTAACTAGCTAATAGAGCTAGTTCGACTCTAGTGTAAAATTATTTGTATAAGCTTATAGAGCTAGGTCAACTCTAGTGTAAGATTATTTGAACTAGGCTATAGAGCTAGTTCAACTCTAGTGTAAAATTATTTGTACAAGCTTATAGAGCTAGTTCAACTCTAGTGTAAAATTATTTGTACTAGGCTATAGAGGTAGTTCAACTCTAGTGTAAAATTATTTGAACTAGCTTATAGAGCTAGTTCAACTCTAGTGTAAAATTATTTGAACTAGCTTATAGAGCTAGTTCAAATCTAGTGTAAAATTATTTGAATTAGCTTATAAAGCTAGTTCAACTCTAGTGTAAAATTATTTGTACTAGACTATAGAGCTAGTTCCACTCTAGTGTAAAATTATTTGTACAAGCTTATAGAGCTAGTTCAACTCTAGTGTAAAATTATTTGTACTAGGCTATAGAGCTAGTTAAACTCTAATGTAAAATTATTTGAACTAGCTAATAGAGCTAGTTAGACTCATGTGTAAAATTGTTTGTACAAGCTTATAGAGCTAGTTCAATTCTAGTGTAAGATTATTTGAACTAGCTTATAGAGCTAGTTCAACTCTAGTGTAAAATTATTTGTACAAGCTTATAGAGCTAGTTCAACTCTAGTGTAAAATTATTTGTACTAGGCTATAGGGCTAGT
>NW_025233762.1:4155-4452 GCF_018294505.1 Triticum aestivum | reverse complement strand
AGACTATAGAGCTAGTTCAACTCTAGTGTAAAATTATTTGTACAAGCTTATAGAGCTAGTTCAACTCTAGTGTAAAATTATTTGTACCAGGCTATAGAGCTAGTTAAACTCTAATGTAAAATTATTTGAACTAGCTAATAGAGCTAGTTCGACTCTAGTGTAAAATTATTTGTATAAGCTTATAGAGCTAGTTCAACTCTAGTGTAAAATTATTTGTACTAGGCTATAGAGCTAGTTCAACTCTAGTGTAAAATTATTTGAACTAGCAAATAGAGCTAGTTCGACTCTAGTGTAAAA
>NW_025233762.1:1174-3575 GCF_018294505.1 Triticum aestivum | reverse complement strand
TGTAAAATTATTTGTACAAGCTTATAGAGCTAGTTCAACTCTAGTGTAAAATTATTTGTACTAGGATATAGAGCTAGTTGAACTCTAATGTAAAATTATTTGAACTAGCTCATAGAGCTAGTTCGACTCTGGTGTAAAATTATTGGTATAAGTTTATAGAGCTAGGTCAACTCTAGTGTTAGATTATTTGAACTAGGCTATAGAGCTAGTTCAACTCTAGTGTAAAATTATTTGTACAAGCTTATAGAGCTAGTTCAACTCTAGTGTAAAATTATTTGTACTAGGCTATAGAGCTAGTTCAACTCTAGTGTAAAATTATTTGAACTAGCTTATAGAGCTAGTTCAACTCTAGTGTAAAATTATTTGAACTAGCTTATAGAGCTAGTTCGACTCTAGTGTAAAATTATTTGTATAAGCTTATAGAGCTAGGTCAACTCTAGTGTTAGATTATTTGAACTAGGCTATAGAGCTAGTTCCACTCTAGTGTAAAATTATTTGTACAAGCTTATAGAGCTAGTTCAACTCTAGTGTAAAATTATTTGTACTAGGCTATAGAGCTAGTTCAACTCTAGTGTAAAATTATTTGAACTAGCTTATAGAGCTAGTTCAACTCTAGTGTAAAATTATTTGAACTAGCTTATAGAGCTAGTTCAAATCTAGTGTAAAATTATTTGAATTAGCTTATAAAGCTAGTTCAACTCTAGTGTAAAATTATTTGTACTAGACTATAGAGCTAGTTCCAGTCTAGTGTAAAATTATTTGTACAAGCTTATAGAGCTGGTTCAACTCTAGTGTAAAATTATTTGTACTAGGCTATAGAGCTAGTTAAACTCTAATGTAAAATTATTTGAACTAGCTAATAGAGCTAGTTAGACTCATGTGTAAAATTGTTTGTACAAGCTTATAGAGCTAGTTCAATTCTAGTGTAAGATTATTTGAACTAGCTTATAGAGCTAGTTCAACTCTAGTGTAAAATTATTTGTACAAGCTTATAGAGCTAGTTCAACTCTAGTGTAAAATTATTTGTACTAGGCTATAGAGCTAGTTCAACTCTAGTGTAAAATTATTTGAACTCGCTTATAGAGCTAGTTCAACTCTAGTGTAAAATTATTTTTACAAGACTATAGAGCTAGTTCAACTCTAGTGTAAAATTATTTGTACAAGCTTATAGAGCTAGTTCAACTCTAGTGTAAAATTATTTGTACCAGGCTATAGAGCTAGTTAAACTCTAATGTAAAATTATTTGAACTAGCTAATAGAGCTAGTTCGACTCTAGTGTAAAATTATTTGTATAAGCTTATAGAGCTAGTTCAACTCTAGTGTAAAATTATTTGTACTAGGCTATAGAGCTAGTTCAACTCTAGTGTAAAATTATTTGAACTAGCAAATAGAGCTAGTTCGACTCTAGTGTAAAAATATTTGTATAAGCTTATAGAGCGAGTTCAACTCTAGTGTAAGATTATTTGAACTAGGCTATAGAGCTAGTTCAACTCTAGTGTAAAATTATTTGTACAAGCTTATAGAGCTAGTTCAACTCTAGTGTAAAATTATTTGTACTAGGCTATAGAGCTAGTTAAACTCTAATGTAAAATTATTTGAACTAGCTAATAGAGCTAGTTCGACTCAAGTGTAAAATTATTTGTACAAGCTTATAGAGCTAGTTCAACTCTAGTGTAAGATTATTTGAACTAGCTTATAGGGCTAGTTCAACTCTAGTCTAAAATTATTTGTACAAGCTTATAGAGCTAGTTCAACTCTAGTGTAAAATTATTTTTACTAGGCTATAGAGCTAGTTCAACTGTAGTGTAAAGTTGTTTGAACTAGCTTATAGAGCTAGTTCAACTCTAGTATAAAATTATTTGTACTAGACTGTAGAGCTAGTTCATCTCTAGTGTAAAATTATTTGTACAAGTTTATAGAGCTAGTTCAACTCTAGTGTAAAATTATTTGTACTAGACTGTAGAGCTAGTTCATCTCTAGTGTAAAATTATTTGTACAAGCTTATGGAGCTAGTTCAACTCTAGTGTAAAATTATTTGTACTAGGCTATAGAGCTAGTTAAACTCTAATGTAAAATTATTTGAACTAGCTAATAGAGCTAGTTCGACTCTAGTGTAAAATTATTTGTATAAGCTTATAGAGCTAGTTCAACTCTAGTGTAAGATTATTTGGACTAGGCTATAGAGCTAGTTCAACTCTAGTGTAAAATTATTTGTACAAGCTTATAGAGCTAGTTCAACTCTAGTGTAAAATTATTTGTACTAGGCAATAGAGCTAGTTCAACTCTAGTGTAAAATTATTTGAACTAGCTTATAGAGCTAGTTCAACTCTAGTGTAAAATTATTTGAACTAGCTTATAGAGCTAGTTCAACTCTAGTGTAAAGTTATTTGAATTAGCTTAT
>NW_025233762.1:0-1164 GCF_018294505.1 Triticum aestivum | reverse complement strand
ATTATTTGAACTAGCTAATAGAGCTAGTTCGACTCTAGTGTAAAATTATTTGTATAAGCTTATAGAGCTAGTTCAACTCTAGTGTAAGATTATTTGGACTAGGCTATAGAGCTAGTTCAACTCTAGTGTAAAATTATTTGTACAAGCTTATAGAGCTAGTTCAACTCTAGTGTAAAATTATTTGTACTAGGTAATAGAGTTAGTTCAACTCTAGTGTAAAATTATTTGAACTAGCTTATAGAGCTAGTTCAACTCTAGTGTAAAATTATTTGAACTAGCTTATAGAGCTAGTTCAACTCTAGTGTAAAGTTATTTGAATTAGCTTATAAAGCTAGTTCAACTCTAGTGTAAAATTATTTGTACTAGACTATAGAGCTAGTTCCACTCTAGTGTAATATTATTTGTACAAGCTTATAGAGCTAGTTCAACTCTAGTGTAAAATTATTTGTACTAGGCTATAGAGCTAGTTAAACTCTAATGTAAAATTATTTGGACTAGCTAATAGAGCTAGTTAGACTCAAGTGTAAAATTGTTTGTACAAGCTTATAGAGCTAGTTCAACTCTAGTGTAAGATTATTTGAACTAGCTTATAGAGCTAGTTCAACTCTAGTGTAACATTATTTGTACAAGCTTATAGAGCTAGTTCAACTCTAGTGTAAAATTATTTGTACTAGGCTATAGAGCTAGTTCAACTCTAGTGTAAAATTATTTGAACTCGCTTATAGAGCTAGTTCAACTCTAGTGTAAAATTATTTGTACTAGACTATAGAGCTAGTTCAACTCTAGTGTAAAATTATTTGTACAAGCTTATAAAGCTTGTTCAACTCTAGTGTAAAATTATTTGAACTAGCTTATAGAGCTAGTTCAACTCTAGTGTAAAATTATTTGTACTAGGCTATAGAGCTAGTTCAACTCTAGTGTAAAATTATTTGAACTAGCTAATAGAGCTAGTTCGACTCTAGTGTAAAATTATTTGTATAAGCTTATAGAGCTAGTTCAACTCTAGTGTAAGATTATTTGAACTAGGCTATAGAGCTAGTTCAAATCTAGTGTAAAATTATTTGAACTAGCTTATAGAGCTGGTTCAACTCTAGTGTAAAATTATTTGAATTAGCTTATAGAGCTAGTTCAACTCTAGTGTAAAATTATTTGAACTAGCTTATA
>NW_025233761.1:6335-7741 GCF_018294505.1 Triticum aestivum | reverse complement strand
ACATGGCCTCGGAACACGAGAGACCGAAAGGTCGAACATGAGTCGTATAGTAGATGCGATCAACATGAAGATGTTCACCGTTGATGACTAGTCCGTCTCACGTGATGATCGGACACGGCCTAGTCGATTCGGATCATGTATCACTTAGATGACTAGAGGGATGTCTATCTGAGTGGGAGTTCATTAAATAATTTGATTAATTGAACTCATTATCATGAACATAGTCTAAATTTTCTTTGCAAATTATGTTGTAGATTAATAGCTCGTGCTTTAGCTCCCTGTTTTAATACGTTCCTAGAGAAAGACTAAGTTGAAAGATATTGTAAGCAATTGTGCGGACTAGGGCCGTAGTCTGAGGATTGTCCTCACTGCTACATAGAAGGCTTCTGTCCTTGATGCACCGCTCGGTGTGCCAACCCCTCTGGCGTCGTCTGTGGATGTTGTGAACATCTGGCAGACACATTCTGATGACTACTTGATAGTTTAGTGTGCCATGCTTTACGGCTTAGGATCGGGACACCAAAGGCGTTTTGAATGCCATGGAATATATGAGATGTTCCAAGAGCTGAAATTGGTATTTCAGGCTCATGCCCGTGTTGAGAGGTTTGAGACCTCTGACAAGATCTTTGCCTACAAGATGGAGAATAGCTCAGCCAGTGAGCATGTGCTCAGAATGTCTGGGTACTTCAATCACTTGAATCAAGTGGGAGTTAATCTTCCAGATAAGAGAGTGATTGACAAAAGTTCTCCAGTCACTATCACCGAGCTGCTAGAGTTTCGTGATGAACTATAACATGCTAGGGAAGATGATCCCGGAGCTGTTCGTCGTGCTTAAGGCCGTAAAGGTAGAAATCAATAAGGAGCATCAAGTGTGACGCCTGGATAATTAGACTACAGTAATTCCCTGCTAATGATGCCACGTCACCTCTGTCACTGTAGTTAATCTCGGGTTAGTTCAAAAAACCAATTCAAATTCAAAATTGAATTAAAGGCAAACAACAAAAGTTTTCAAACTTAAAACTAAAATGTTCGGGTTGTGCCAAGTAATACAAAGTTAATTGTGGTGAAGAAACCCCACTTTTATAAAATGTTTTAATACTCTAAAATGATTAAAACGGTAGTTGAAACGATTGAATATGTGCCTTTGATATTTTATAAAATGATAAACTATTTTATTTTGAGGTAAAAACTTTTAGGTTAGTGGGTTATTTTGAAACACTATTTTCGGAGCTATTGTCATATTTTACTAAACTGAAAATAAAGTGTAACTAAAAGAAAACAGAAAAGAAAAGTGGAAATAAAACAAAACAAATAAGAAGGACCTCCCTGGCCGACTGGGCCAAACGGCCCCAGCCGACCAGCCCACTGGCCCGGCCGGCCCATCCCCACTCCCTTATCCCCTGAGG
>NW_025233761.1:3904-5030 GCF_018294505.1 Triticum aestivum | reverse complement strand
CAATGGCCGCCACTCCCCGCGCGCGCCGCCTGCAGCCGCTCGCTGGCATGCCCGCCTGCTGGCGCCCGTTGCTGCGCCGCCTTGCTCCGGCCCGCCGCCGTGGCCGGCGCTCCTCCCCTGGTGGCCTCGGGTGTGCGGGCACCCCTGCGCCCGATGCTTGTAACCCGTTTGCCCGCTAAGGACCCCCTTGCCTATGACACAGGGGGCCCACCCGCCGAACGAGTTTATAAAAAAAGGATTTAAAAATAATAAATAAATAAAAATAAATTTAATTAACTAACTAAATTAATTAAGCTAATTAATCATAATTAGATTAATCTAATCACTAATTAACCTAATTAAGTGTTAGTTAATTAATCAGTCAATGACAGGCGGGACCCACACGTCATATTGACCCAGTCAATGCCCTGTTGATTGCTGACGTCATGATGACATCAGCATACACTATTCTGGATAATGTCGATTTAAAATAATTAAGTAAATTCTAAAAATGATTAAATCTTTTAGAATTAATATAAAATAAACCATAGCTCGGATGAAAATACTTTGTACATGAAAGTTGCTCAGAACGACGAGACGAATCCGAATACGTAGCCCGTTCGTCCACCACACATCCCTAGCATAGCGAACACGCAACTTTTCCCCTCCGGTTCATCTGTCCGAAAACGCGAAACACCGGGGATACTTTCCCGGACGTTCCCCCCCTTCGCCGGTATCACCTACTACCGCGTTAGGGCACACCTAACACTGCTCGTTGTCATGTCATGCGTCGTCATGCATTTGTTTGCATTATATTTATTGTTTCTTCCCCCTCTTCTCTCGCTAGACACCGAGACCGACGCCGCTGCTACCCAGTACGACTACGGTGTTGACGACCCCTCCTTCTTGCCAGAGCAACCAGGCAAGCCCCCCCCCCTTGATCACTAGATATCGCCTATTCTTCTCTATACTGCTTGCATTAGAGTAGTGTAGCATGCTACTGCTTTCTGTTAATCCTATTCTGTTGCATATCCTGTCTTTGCCACTACTGTTGTTACCTTTACCTGCAATCCTACATGCTTAGTATAGGATGCTAGTATTCCATCTTTGGCCCTACATTCTTGTTCGTCTGCTGTGCTATACTATC
>NW_025233761.1:0-1646 GCF_018294505.1 Triticum aestivum | reverse complement strand
TGATGTTTGTCATATTTACATATTATTTGCTTAGAACGACGGTAGCATAAATAAGATGATCCCTCACTAAAATTTCAAGAAATGTGTTCCCCCTAACTGTGCACCGTTGCGAAGGTTCGTTGTTTCGAAGCACCACGTGATGATCGGGTGTGATAGATTCTAACATTCGCATACAACGGGTGTAATCCAGATTACACATGCGAAACACTTAGGTTGACTTGACGAGCCTAGCATGTACAGACATGGCCTCGGAACACGAGAGACCGAAAGGTCGAACATGAGTCGTATAGTAGATGCGATCAACATGAAGATGTTCACCGTTGATGACTAGTCCGTCTCACGTGATGATCGGACACGGCCTAGTCGATTCGGATCATGTATCACTTAGATGACTAGAGGGATGTCTATCTGAGTGGGAGTTCATTAAATAATTTGATTAATTGAACTCATTATCATGAACATAGTCTAAATTTTCTTTGCAAATTATGTTGTAGATTAATAGCTCGTGCTTTAGCTCCCTGTTTTAATACGTTCCTAGAGAAAGACTAAGTTGAAAGATATTGTAAGCAATTGTGCGGACTAGGGCCGTAGTCTGAGGATTGTCCTCACTGCTACATAGAAGGCTTCTGTCCTTGATGCACCGCTCGGTGTGCCAACCCCTCTGGCGTCGTCTGTGGATGTTGTGAACATCTGGCAGACACATTCTGATGACTACTTGATAGTTTAGTGTGCCATGCTTTACGGCTTAGGATCGGGACACCAAAGGCGTTTTGAACGCCATGGAATATATGAGATGTTCCAAGAGCTGAAATTGGTATTTCAGGCTCATGCCCGTGTTGAGAGGTTTGAGACCTCTGACAAGATCTTTGCCTACAAGATGGAGAATAGCTCAGCCAGTGAGCATGTGCTCAGAATGTCTGGGTACTTCAATCACTTGAATCAAGTGGGAGTTAATCTTCCAGATAAGAGAGTGATTGACAAAAGTTCTCCTGTCACTATCACCAAGCTGCTAGAGTTTCGTGATGAACTATAACATGCTAGGGAAGATGATCCCGGAGCTGTTCGTCGTGCTTAAGGCCGTAAAGGTAGAAATCAATAAGGAGCATCAAGTGTGACGCCTGGATAATTAGACTACCGTAATTCCCTGCTAATGATGCCACGTCACCTCTGTCACTGTAGTTAATCTCGGGTTAGTTCAAAAAACCAATTCAAATTCAAAATTGAATTAAAGGCAAACAACAAAAGTTTTCAAACTTAAAACTAAAATGTTCGGGTTGTGCCAAGTAATACAAAGTTAATTGTGGTGAAGAAACCCCACTTTTATAAAATGTTTTAATACTCTAAAATGATTAAAACGGTAGTTGAAACGATTGAATATGTGCCTTTGATATTTTATAAAATGATAAACTATTTTATTTTGAGGTAAAAACTTTTAGGTTAGTGGGTTATTTTGAAACACTATTTTCGGAGCTATTGTCATATTTTACTAAACTGAAAATAAAGTGTAACTAAAAGAAAACAGAAAAGAAAAGTGGAAATAAAACAAAACAAATAAGAAGGACCTCCCTGGCCGACTGGGCCAAACGGCCCCAGCCGACCAGCCCACTGGCCCGGCCGGCCCATCCCCACTCCCTTATCCCCTGAGG
>NW_025233760.1:6022-7742 GCF_018294505.1 Triticum aestivum | reverse complement strand
TTCCCGACACCAGTCGACGTCAACTCTTCCCGCCGACTCAGGTATATCGAACCCCGATTCAGAATTTAGCAGCTGCGACCCGTATAGCAGAGTCCATTCAGCCTTCGCAGTCAGAGGCTGGCAGAGGTTTGCTGCAGATCAGGGATCTGCTCCGGGCAGCAGGAGATCAGAATTCAGCCGTGTCTCAGTCGCGCAACAGAATTCACAGTCGATCTGTCACTGTGAATACGGTTCAGTCGGCTCACAGCCCCAGATCGCCTCCGCGGCGCGAAGGGCGTGAGCATCGGCGAGATCAATATGGCGACAGACTCGACCGAGATGATAGGCGTCGAGTGCCCTATTCCCCTCCGAGGGGTGGGTCTTACGCTCCTCGGCAGCCAGATGATAGGCGTCAGTACAGTACAGGGCGTAGGGTTCCGGCTGACCCCAGAGAGCCAGGCTTCGACGCGCGATCCATTATCGTGCAAGGATTGGTCGACCGGAACAGAGCCCATCGAGGTGCACTCGACAGAGATGTGCCCACGAGCAGTCGAGTACATGTTTCTGGTCCTGAATGTTTCAGCAGAGCTATCAGAGCCGCTGTTATCCCCCCCCAATTTCAGGTTGGCAACAGGAGTCAGCAAGTTCACTGGTGAGTCTAAGCCTGAAACTTGGCTTGAAGACTACCGAGTGGCAGTTCAGATCGGTGGTGGGAACGACGAGGTGGCTATGAAGCATTTGCCCCTCATGTTGGAAGGTTCTGCCAGGGCATGGTTGACTCAATTGCCTCCTAGCAGTATTTACACTTGGGAAGATCTGTCCCGAGTGTTCGTCAGAACGTTCGAAGGGACTTGCAAGCGACCAGCGGGATTGACAGAGTTGCAAGTCTGCGTGCAGAAAACCAATGAGACTCTCAGAGAGTATATTCAGAGGTGGATCACTTTGCACCACACTGTGGAAAATGTCTCTGACCATCAGGCAGTATGCGCCTTCAAAGATGGTGTCAAGAACAGAGAACTGAGCTTGAAGTTTGGTCGAACCGGTGACATGACCTTGAGTCGGATGATGGAGATTGCTACCAAGTACGCCAACGGCGAAGAAGAAGACCGACTCCGAAGCGGCAACCACAAGCCGAGTCAGTCGGAAAAAGGAAATTCCAGTCGGAAACAGAAGCGGAAGGCTGAACCGGCAGCTCCTGGAGAGGCTCTGGCCGTGACTCAAGGAAAGTTTAAGGGGAAACCAAAAGGATCCTGGAACCCCAAGAAGGTGAAGGATAAAGAAGGGAACGACGTGATGGATATGCCGTGTCATATTCACACGAAGAAAGATGAAGAGGGGAATATCATTTACCCAAAGCACACTACTCGCCAATGTCGACTCCTGATCCAGCAGTTTCAGGGAAAACAGTCTAAGGACAAGGAGAAGGAGTCGGACAAAGCCGAAGACAAAGAGGACAGTGAGGGAGGATATCCGCATATCAACTCCACTCTGATGATCTTCGCAGATGTGGAAAGTAGAAGTCGACTGAAAGTGATTAACCGAGAAGTTAACATGGTTGCCCCAGCAAAGGCAAATTATCTGAAATGGTCTCAAACACCCATCACATTCGACCAATCTGATCACCCGACTCATATCGCCACCCCTGGGAGGCAAGCTTTGGTGGTCGATCCAGTTGTCGAAGGCACTCGACTGACAAAGGTGCTGATGGACGGTGGAAGTGGGCTGAATCTGTTATATGCAG
>NW_025233760.1:1489-5426 GCF_018294505.1 Triticum aestivum | reverse complement strand
GATAGGAAAAAGGCAGAGGAGTGCTTTCAGAAGGGCTCCAAAATTGCCGATTCCCAAGTGACAGCGGTCGAGTTCGAAGAATACAAGCAAAACGCAGATCCGAGTGACTTGCTGCGGTCCAAGAAGCCCGCCACAGAATCTGCATTCCAGTCGTCCGGTGAGACGAAGCCTGTTCACATTCACCCGACCGACCCCGAAGCAGCTCCGACCCGCATCTCCACAACACTCGACCCAAAATAGGAAGAAGCGCTCATCCAGTTCCTCCGTGAGAACTGGGACATTTTTGCATGGAAGCCCGCTGACATGCCAGGTGTTCCCAGGGGACTGGCTGAGCACCGCCTAAGAGTCGACAAGTCTGCAAAGCCAGTCAAAGAACATCTTCGGCGGTCCGCCGTCCAGAAGAGAAAGGCCATTGGTGAAGAAGTGGCTCGACTGTTGGCGGCAGGATTTATCCAAGAGATATTCCACTCCGAGTGGCTCGCTAATGTCGTCATGGTTCCTAAGAAGGACAAGTCGCTCCGAATGTGCATTGATTTCAAGCACATCAACCGGGCCTGCCCGAAAGATCACTTTCCTCTCCCTCGCATAGATCAAATTGTTGACTCGACCGCAGGATGCGAGAGGTTGTCTTTTTTAGATGCTTACTCCGGGTACCACCAGATCCGTCTGTATGGGCCCGATGAAGTAAAAACAGCTTTCATCACTCCATTCGGGTGCTTCTGCTATATCACCATGCCATTCGGCCTCAAGAATGCCGGAGCCACATTTATGCGAATGATCCAGAAGTGTCTACTCACTCAAATCAGTCGGAATGTGGAAGCTTATATGGATGATATTGTTGTCAAGTCACGAAAAGGTTCCGACCTGCTCGCTGACCTCGCCGAAACATTTGCCAACCTCAGAAGGTATGATATCAAGCTCAATCCATCAAAGTGCACATTTGGAGTTCCTGGTGGCAAGTTACTCGGTTTTCTCGTTTCCGAACGAGGAATCGACGCCAACCCAGAAAAGATTGGCACTATTCTCCGAATGAAACGCCCTGTGCGAGTGCACGATGTCCAGAAGCTTACTGGATGCTTGGCCGCATTAAGTCGATTCATCTCACGACTTGGTGAAAAGGCACTGCCTCTTTACCGACTGATGAAGAAGGCTGACAAGTTCGAGTGGACTCCGGAAGCTGATGCAGCGTTTGCCGAGCTAAAAGCTCTGCTCTCCACCCAGCCGGTGCTTGCTGCTCCAATCAGCAAAGAGCCTCTGTTGCTCTACATCGCAGCCACAGGACAAGTCGTCAGTACTGTGCTAACGGTCGAGCGGGAAGAAGAAGGAAAAGCTCTCAAAGTTCAGCGCCCAGTGTATTATTTGTCTGAAGTCTTGACTCCATCCAAGCAGAGATATCCTCATTATCAGAAGCTTGTGTATGGAATATACATGACCACAAAGAAGGTTGCCCATTATTTCTCTGACCATTCAATCACAGTCGTCAGCGACGCTCCACTATCAGAAATTTTGCACAACAGAGATGCAACTGGTCGAGTGGCCAAATGGGCGATTGAACTTCTTCCCCTTGATATCAAGTTTGAGGCAAAGAAAGCCATTAAGTCCCAGGCAATAGCAGATTTCCTCGCCGAGTGGATCGAACAGCAGCAGCCGACTGAAGTTCACTCGGAGCATTGGACCATGTTTTTCGATGGTTCTAAGATGTTGAATGGTTCCGGTGCTGGGGTTGTCCTGGTTTCCCCCAGAGGAGATAAGCTCAGATATGTGCTCCAGATTCACTTTGATTCCTCCAACAATGAGGCAGAATATGAGGCCCTCCTGTATGGGTTGCGCATGGCCATTTCACTCGGCGTCCGTCGCCTAATGGTCTATGGCGACTCAGATTTAGTGGTCAATCAGGTGATGAAAGAGTGGGACGTGAGAAGCCCAGCCATGACTGGATACTGCAGTGCAGTGAGGAAGCTGGAGAAAAAGTTCGAGGGGTTGGAGCTCCATCATATACCCCGACTGAAAAATCAAGCAGCTGATGATCTAGCAAAGATAGGTTCCAAGAGAGAAGCCATTCCGAGTGGTGTGTTCTTGGAGCATATACATACTCCGTCAGTCAAAGAAGATCCATTCACCGAAGAAACTCCGCAGCCCAAGAGTGCCACAGATCCGACTGAAGTTGAAGTCCCAGCGGTGGTCGACTTGATCATGGAGGTTTTGGTAGTCATTCCCGACTGGACGATTCCGTATGTCGCATATATCTTGAGGAAAGAGCTTCCGGAGGATGAGGAAGAGGCTCGACAGATCGTCCGTCGATCTAAGGCCTTTACCGTCATCAAAGGACAATTATACAGAGAGAGCACGACTGGAGTCGGTCAGAAGTGCATAACACCAGAAGAAGGTCGACTCATCCTCAATGATATTCACTCGGGGACCTGTGGTCATCATGCGTCCTCCCGGACCATCGTGGCCAAAGCATACCGAGCCGGATTTTACTGGCCCAAGGCGAATGAGATGGCAAAGGAGATAGTGGATAAGTGTGAGGGATGTCAGTTCTACTCGAATATGTCGCACAAACCTGCGTCAGCTTTGAAGACCATCCCACTCGTTTGGCCTTTTGCAGTCTGGGGGCTGGACATGGTCGACCCTTTGAGAACAGGACGAAGTGGCTTCACGCATGTACTGGTGGCAGTCGACAAGTTCACCAAGTGGATCGAGGCTAAACCAATCAAGAGCCTCGACACCGGTACTGCTGTTAGCTTCATCAGGGAACTAATATTCAGATATGGAGTCCCGCACAGCATCATTACGGATAATGGGTCGAACTTTGACTCAGAGGAATTCAGAACCTTCTGCAACTCCCAGGGCACACGGGTCGACTACGCATCAGTCGCCCATCCGCAGTCGAATGGACAAGCAGAGCGAGCTAATGGACTGATTCTCAAGGGACTGAAGCCGCGACTGATGCGTGATCTCAAACACGCGGCTGGAGCTTGGGTAGACGAACTTCCATCTGTACTCTGGGGACTGCGGACCACGCCCAATCGGTCGACCGGAAGAACTCCATTCTTCTTGGTCTATGGAGCCGAAGCAGTCTTGCCGAGTGATCTTCTCCACAATGCTCCTCGAGTCGAAATCTACAACGAAGCAGAAGCTGAACAAGCGCGACAGGACGCAGTCGACCTTTTAGAGGAAGAAAGGGAGATGGCTCTGATCCGGTCGACCATCTACCAACAAGATCTGCGCCGTTTCCACGCCCGAAATGTGAGAGGTCGAGCCTTCCAGGAAGGGGATTTGGTTCTCCGAGTGGATCAGCACAAACCACACAAGCTTGCTCCTTCTTGGGAAGGCCCCTTCATCGTCACCAAGGTTCTCCACAACGGGGCGTACCGTCTTTACAACGTCGAGCATAATATCGACGAGCCCCGAGCTTGGAACGCGGAGCTACTCCGCCCATTTTACACTTAAGTTTTATCACTCGGATGAGTTGCAATAAAATACTTCTGTAGTCCATGGATTTAGAAATAATTGTGTCATCACTTTTTATTTTTGCCCACATAAAAACTCCCCCTCAGTGGGTGACTTAGCCGCGAATCCGTTTCGCCTAAGTTCGTAAAAATCCTACCGAGTGGTGAGCCAGACTCCCACTCGGAGGCTTAGCTGCGAATCCGTTTCGCCTAAGTTATCAAAATCCTACCGAGTGGTAAGCCAGCCTTCCACTCGGGGGCTTAGCTGCAGTCCAAGCACTCGCCTAAGTTATAAAAATCCTACCGAGTGAAGAGCAACCCTCTCACTCGGGGGCTTAGCTGCAGTCCAAGGACTCGCCTAAGTTTATCAAAATCCTACCGAGTGAAGAGCGATCCTCTCACTCGGGGGCTTAGCTGCAGTCCAAGCACTCGCCTAAGTTGTGAAAATCCTACCGAGTGAAGAGCGATCCTCTCACTCGGGGGCT
>NW_025233760.1:0-897 GCF_018294505.1 Triticum aestivum | reverse complement strand
AAGAGCAATCCTCTCACTCGGGGGCTTAGCTGCAGCTTCGTGCTCGCCTAAGTTATAAAAATCCTACCGAGTGGTAAGCCAGCCTTCCACTCGGGGGCTTAGCTGCAGTCCAAGCACTCGCCTAAGTTATAAAAATCCTACCGAGTGAAGAGCAATCCTCTCACTCGGGGGCTTAGCTGCAGCTTCGTGCTCGCCTAAGTTTATCAAAATCCTACCGAGTGGTAAGCCAGCCTTCCACTCGGAGGCTTAGCTGCAGCCTCGTGCTCGCCTAAGTTATAAAAATCTTACCGAGTGAAGAGCAACCCTCTCACTCGGGGACTTAGCTGCAGTCCTGCGCTCGCCTAAGTTACAAAAATCCTACCGAGTGAAGAGCGACCCTCTCACTCGGAGGCTTAGCTGCAGTCCAAGTGCTCGCCTAAGCACAGGCACCTTGCTTTGAACCTGCAAAAGACATTTTGAGCCGAAGGCAATCATATTCAAGCGCCAAATTCAAGTTTGAATCGATATCTAAAGGAACCGAAAGTGCTCAGGCGTCAAGCCTGTTAAGGTTTGTCGGTTACAATTCCACTCGGCATACCGAGGCAAATTTAAAGTGTCGAGCCAGAAGAAGTTTTTTACCCCTCCTGTGGAGGGCTGGAAGGTGCAACGAATTCATCAAGGTCAATTCCGTCGGCGATCCGAGTGGCAGCTGCAAGGAAAGTCTCCATAAAGGACCTGAAGTCGTGCTTCTTGGTATTGGCCACCCGAAGGGCCGCCAGCTTCTCTTCTCGTGCATCTTTGCAGTGGACTCGGGCCAGACACAGAGCGACATCTGCACCACACCGAGCCGAGGACTTCTTCCACTCCTGCACTCGACCAGGGATCGCGTTCAAGCGGGCCATCAGCGACTCAAGGTCA
>NW_025233759.1:5130-7742 GCF_018294505.1 Triticum aestivum | reverse complement strand
AAACGGAACGGCAATACTCACATGATCTATTAAAGCCTTCGAAGTATAAGCCGGAAAAAGAGGTAGTACAAACTAATAAATTATTCTTCGGGGGAGATCCTTGCCAAAAGAACGAAGGAAGGTGAAAGGGACATCTATAAGATGGCTAAGATCCGGGAGAGGAAGACGAGGGATATTGGCCAAGTCAAATGCATCAAGGACGGAGCAGGCCAATTCTTGGTGAAGGACGAAGAGATTAAGCATAGATGGCGGGAGTACTTCGACAAGCTGTTCAATGGGGAGAATGAGAGTTCTACCATTGAACTGAATGACTCCTTTGATGAGACCAGCATGCGTTTTCTGCGGCGCATCCAGGAGTCTGAGGTGAAGGAGGCTTTAAAAAGGATGAAAGGAGGCAAGGTGATGGGCCCTGATTGTATCCCCATTGAGGTGTGGAAAGGTCTCGGGGACATAGCGATAGTATGGCTAACCAAACTTTTCAACCTCATTTTTCGGGCAAACAAGATGCCAGAAGAATGGAGACGGAGTATATTAGTACCAATCTTCAAGAACAAGGGGGATGTTCAGAGTTGTACTAATTACCGTGGAATTAAGCTGATGAGCCATACAATGAAGCTATGGGAGAGAGTCATTGAGCACCGCTTAAGAAGAATGACAAGCATGACCAAAAATCAGTTTGGTTTCATGCCTGGGAGGTCGACCATGGAAGCCATTTTCTTGGTACGACAACTTATGGAGAGATATATGGAGCATAAGAAGGACTTGCATATGGTGTTCATTGACTTGGAGAAGGCCTATGATAAGATACCGCGGAATGTCATGTGGTGGGCCTTGGAGAAACACAAAGTCCCAGCAAAGTACATTACCCTCATCAAGGACATGTACAATAATGTCGTGACAAGTGTTCGAACAAGTGATGTCGACACCGATGACTTCCCGATTAAGATAGGACTGCATCAGGGGTCAGCTTTGAGCCCTTATCTTTTTGCATTGGTGATGGATGAGGTCACAAGGGGTATACAAGGAGATATCCCATGGTGTATGCTCTTTGCGGATGATGTGGTGCTAGTTGACGATAGTCGGACGGGGGTAAATAGGAAGTTAGAGTTATGGAGACAAACCTTGGAATCGAAAGGGTTTAGGCTTAGTAGAACTAAAACCGAGTACATGATGTGCGGTTTCAGTACTACTAGCTGTGAGGAGGAGGAGGTTAGCCTTGATGGCCAGGTGGTACCTTGGAAGGACACCTTTCGGTATTTGGGGTCAATGTTGCAGGAGGATGGGGGTATTGATGAAGATGTGAACCATCGAATCAAAGCCGGATGGATGAAGTGGCGCCAAGTTTCTGGCATTCTCTGTGACAAGAGAGTGCCACAAAAGCTAAAAGGCAAGTTCTACAAGACGGCGGTTTGACCCGCAATGTTGTATGGCGCGGAGTGTTGGCCGACTAAAAGGCGACATGTTCAACAGTTAGGTGTGGCGGAGATGTGTATGTTGAGATGGATGTGTGGCCACACGAGGAAGGATCGAGTCCGGAATGATGATATACGAGATAGAGTTGGGGTAGCACCAATTGAGGAGAAGCTTGTCCAACATCGTTTGAGATGGTTTGGGCATATTCAGCTCAGGCCTCCAGAAGCTCCAGTGCATAGCGGACGGCTAAAGCGTGCGGAGAATGTCAAGAGAGGGCGGGGTCGACCGATTTTGACATGGGAGGAGTCCGTTAAGAGAGACCTGAAGGATTGGAGTATCGACAAAGAGCTAGCTATGGACAGGGGTGCGTGGAAGCTTGCTATCCATGTGCCAGAGCCATGAGTTGGTTGCGAGATCTTATGGGTTTCACCTCTAGCCTACCCCAACTTGTTTGGGACTAAAGGCTTTGGTGTTGTTGTTTGTTGTTTGGAGATCCTTGCCAAAAGGCCGAGAAAGGTATAATGTAGATGGTCCTTAATGTCCAGGTAAAGTCCTAACTATATATATTAAAGTTTATCCTTGGTTTCATACTTCTGACAAAAACAAAAACAAAATTCTAATACAGTGTTAGCATTTAACAAGTGGACTGAGTTGCTTAGTTAGTTCCGTTACTTGCAGTAGAACCTATCCGCCTGGTTTCAGGTCCTGAACTTCGCATGCGTGCTAGCATTGGAGATAGATTCTCAAAATTTCAGAATTATTCTTTCAAATATTGTAATTAAGGCTTAAAGTACATCCAAAGAAGGTGAGCCATGTTTTTTTAGGGGAAGTGAGCAGTGTTTAGGACGTTAAGATAACACTAAAAAACAAAATCCTTATTCAGAATTGTAGCACAACATCATCTATGTTAATGCAATATCTGTCCACCAAAAAAGATCATGAATCGACCATACTTTTGTTTCAAATATTTATAATTCATTACAAATATATTAATATAAAAAAAATAACCATCTAGATGTTTGAATTCAGCGATGTTCATCTAGCAAAAGTAATTTAAGATTGTTATGCATGTGCATCATGATAAATGAATCATATGGTTTAACTATTTTATTTTTTGAAAAAGGCAAGGCAAGCCTCCTGTCTCTCCATTCTCTTGGGCATAAAATATTATCTTTTTTAACGGTCGAACTCCTTCTCGA
>NW_025233759.1:0-4911 GCF_018294505.1 Triticum aestivum | reverse complement strand
ATAGGAAGGGATGATGCACTACAGCTACGGTAGGTATTTTCCTCAGTTATAAAACCAAAGTTATCAATACAGTAGAAGAACCAAGCAACACTATGTAAATAGTACCTGCACACAAAGAACAAATACTTGAAACGTGACGCATAAGAGGGGTTGGCAATCCCTCCTCGGTAAAAAGATATATAAATCTGTATGAGTTTGGATAGATAGATCTTGATAAAACACGAAATAAAAAAAAGTGCAGCAAGGTATTTTTGGATTTTTGGAAATATAGATCCGAAAATAATATCACAAAAGATAGAAGATAGAAGATCGGAAAGCAAATATGATAAAACATCGGACCGAGGGCCATAGATTTCACTAGTGACTTCTCTCGAGAAAATATGATACAGTGGGTAAACAAATTACTGTTAGGAAATTGATAGAAGATCAAATAATTATGACGATATCCATAGCAATGATCATGAATATAGGCATCACGTTCAAAATTAGTAGACCGAAACGATTCTGTATCTACTACTATTACTCCACACATCGACCGCAATCCAGCATGCATCTAGTGTATTATGTTAGAACTCAGAGAAGCGTAACCATGTCAAAACTCAGAGAAGCGCTACGACTGGAGGAGATATGGTTGAAAAACCGTTCTCGGGTCCCTTGGCTACGTGAAGGGGATCGGAATACGACTTATTTTTAGGCGCAAGCAAAGCAACATAAATCTATTAACAAGATCGCAAACCTGCAGCGATCGGATAGCCCGGTTTGCGCCTCGGGAGATGAAGATAAGGAGGAAATTCTTGCTACGAAGCACTGTACACCTCCCAAGGTTTCAGCAATAGTGATGATCTGTTATCACATGTACCCAGTCGGGTCACACCGGCCATGAATGACTTGCTGTGTAAACCGTATGAAGCCTCGGAGATAACCACTGCACTATTTCAAATGGCATCGTCGAAAGCGCCCGGGGTAGACGGATTCACTGCGGGGTTTTATGAGCGCCACTGGAACTTAGTGAAAGATGACATAATTCTGGCAGTGCTTGATTTCCTGAATGGTGGTGAACTACTAGCTGGACTAAACGACACTTCCATTACGTTAATTCCAAAGGTACGTCATCCACAGAGTATTTCACGACGGTGCACGACTATCTCGGTTACGGATATCTTGCGGGGCAGGTGGTCCACGGATTTTCTGGATGCGTCAGGTGCATGGATGACACAACGTATCGCCAGCTAGATAGAGATCCTGGGTCTTAGAAAACCGTGTTCATGGGACATCGAAGGTGGCTTCGCGACGATGACCCGTGGAGGAAATGCAAGGATCTGTTTGATGGTGAAACCGAACTCCGAAGACGCCCGCGTACGAGGAGCGGCGAGGAAATAGACGGGCTATTGAAAAATTGGAAAGATTGCCCACTGCCGGGAAAGAAGCAAAAGGCGCCAGAGCCGGGAAAGAAGCGAAAGGCGCCAGAGCCGCTGCTGAAGGTATGGAAAACGAGGTCTGTTTTCTGGGACTTGCTGTACTGGAAGATCCACCGTGTGCCTCACAGCCTTGATGCCATGCATATGACGAAAACGTGTGCGAGAGTCTGCTTGGTACCCTGCTCAACATGCCAGAGAGGACCAAAGATGGGCCGAAAGCAAGGGCAGACTTGAAATCAATGGGCATCAGGCAGGAGCTTCACGCTAATGATGATGATGATGATGATGATGATGATGATGATGATGATGATGATGATGAGGCGAAGCAGGACACAGAATGTCGTCGCAAAGGCAAAAAGGCCAAGAAGACCGGAAATGACTACCCTCCCGCGTGCTTCACTCTAAGTCAGGAGGAGATCGAGCAGATTTTCACCTGCCTCGTAGGAGTAAAACTTCCTTACAATTACGCAGGGAAGATAAGCAGATACCTAGACCCAGCGAAGCAGAAGTTCAGCGGGATGAAGTCTCACGACTGTCATGTGCTGATGACGCGGATTCTTCCAGTTGCAATCTGTGGGATCATGGACGCGCACGTCCGTGAAACTCTATTTGGCCTATGCAATTTTTTCGACGTCATCTCTCGGAAGTCGGTTGACGTGAGGCAACTCAGAAGGCTACATGAAGAGATCGTGGTGATACTATGCGAGCTTGAGATGTACTTCCCGCCCGCATTCTTCTACGTTATGGGGCATCTGCTGGTCCATATCGTGGAGGATATCATCCAACTCGGGCCGACGTTCTTGCACAACATGATGCCGTTCGAAAGGATGAATGGTGTCATCAAAGAATACGTTCGCAACATGTCACGTCCAGAGGGAAGTATAGCTAGGGGCTTTCTGACCGAAGAGTGCATCTCCTACTGCACGAATTATCTAGGCATCGAGAACCCCGTTGGTCTGCCCGTCAACAGGCACCTCAGCAGGCTCGCTGGATGGGGTTACCATGAGGGTCGCCGTGAAATGCATGTCGACTTTGATGGTCGACGCGCCGACTTTGAAAGAGCAAACCTAGTCGTGCTACAACACATAGACGTGGTCGATCCTTGGGTGGTAGAGCACAAAACCTTTATTGAGAAAACGTACAATGACCGAGGCCAACAGAGGACGGACGGAGATATAATCAAAGAGCACAACTCATGTTTCACGCGTTGGTTCAAGCAGAAGCTTCTGTCGTAGCCTTTACATGAGGATTCTTCCGCGGAAGAACAACTCATATTCGCCTTGTCACAGGGCGCCGAGCACAACCTGATGACCTATGAGGCATACGATATCAACGGCTACACATTCTACACCGAGGACAAGGACATGAAGAACGATGGTTATTAGAACTCCGGGGTAACGATGGAATCCTACACCGGTAACGACAAGGACAGATACTACAGAAGGATCGAGGAGATCTGGGAGTTGAGCTATGCTGGAGAGAAGGTCCCGATGTTCTGTGTCAGATGGGCCAAGAGCGTCCTAAAAGAAGACCGGTATTTCACCACCATGGTTATACCCGAAGCCAAATCCAAGACCGCGGGCGCAAACGTCACCGCGAAAAATGAGCCATGGGTACTGGCTTCACAAGTGGACCAATCCTTCTTCATTACCGACACGTCAAAGACCAGCCGTGTTGTCGTGAGGAGAGGCAAACACTACAAGAAACATGTTAATCCATGACGGATTTCCGGTGACACTATTGAAAACTGTCATGAACAGCCTGGTACAGCCCCGCAAGCCCGCTGAAAGCCCGCTAAAGCCCGCCTAACCGTTCCCGTATAAAATGAGAACCCTAATCCTCATCGGCCCTCCTCTCTCCCTACGCAGCCCCCTCCCTCATCTCCCACACCACGCCGCCACTCATCGCCTCTTTGCCTCCCTCCTGACATAGCTCGCCGCTGGCCCTTGCCCTCCCTCCCCCTCACCTCGCAGCTCCGGCAACTACCAGATCCGCCGCATCCCCCACCCATCCATCCCTCTCACAACACATATCTCTCTCCCTGGTGCAACCACTCACGCCGAGACCAAATGCCCGACGATTCCGACAACATCCGTCACCAGGAGTTGTTCTCTGACCCCTTCGTCCTCAAGTCCGGCTGGATCTGTCGCTCTCGGTATCTGGCGCTCGCCCGCGACCCCTAGCCATGGCTAGGGTTTCGGCTGCAGCATCATATCCAACGCTGCACATCTCCGGCGGCTCCTCTTCGTCCACACAACGCCTCTCCGATAGCTCTATCCACACCGCCCCCTTGGAAATCACCTTGTGGGCTGCACGGTGCTGTTGCTGTCCAACATCCAGCGGCGGGCGACCAACCCCTGGGCCGCCATCGGGAACACCTTCTTCTCTACCAAGGTTAGCCCCCCGTCCGACCCAGATCACACTAACTCGTCCCTGATGCCCCCCGACCCACCTCTCTTGATTTGGTCTGATCCCCCTGTGCGTGCGTGTAGGAAGTGTTTGAGAGCCTCGCTGTTTGCGATCTGTTTATGAGTACTTGGCATTCAAGGAGCAGACTATCGATGAGCAGTAAGTTTCAAGACGAAATCTTAGCAGTTGTAGGTAAATTGTTCATTCTACTTGTAGTGAATAACCTTATGAATTCATTCTCTCTATCTTGACAAAAGTTCCAGCAGGAAATTTGTGCTTGTGCTTGATTGACCCACTACTCTACATTCTGTCTTTGGGTTCAGAGTGTGTTGTTGACTCACCCAATTGATGGCCTTTTTTTAATGGCGGATGTATTTGAGGGAGGCAGTGAGTAATATACCAAGTTACAATCTTATGAGTTTTTTCCCAATCGCTATATACTATAGTGCTTATTTCAGTTGCAATGCTAGATTCTTTGGTGCCAATTGGTTTAGCCAATCCGTTAATCCTTTTTGTTCCTATATAGATAGTACTTAATGATGCACGCGTATTTCGACAGTCGCTTCACCTCTGTTCCTATATAGATTGATAACAAAGGGCCAAACTGTTACCGTCGACTGCCTAGTGTGGCCATCGTCTTCTCTAACTATACGTGTGTGTTGAGTGTGCGTGCTGACAAGGTGGCGCCAGCTGCTATCGAGGGCTCTGGTGTAGCAGCCGGTGTGTTGTGTGTGCTTGCTTCCTCTCTGAATATTTAACACTATTTTTTCTCTGAATTTCTTCTGTATCTTGTACACTGCAGGGTACCAAGTAGAGACAAACTCCAGGGTACCAAGTAGAGACAAACCGATGCACTGTGGTATGGGGCCTTCTATCAAGATCTAATTAAGTTTAGATTCCTCCCTAGGTCTTGGAGAGATGATTTCTACTACTGTATAAATATGTCAACATGTTCTATTTGGAGTTTTCTCCCTAGGCATTTCTTTTTCTATCCTTGTTGTCTCCTGCAGCCCGGTGAATAAGTATTTCAGAAATAAGTTTAATCCGATTCTAAGAAGAAACTTACATTGTTACATTGTGGCAG
>NW_025233758.1:0-7742 GCF_018294505.1 Triticum aestivum | reverse complement strand
CCCAAAACGGTGAGTAACAGTCCACGAAACGGGTCAGAATCGACAAAAACCGCGAGTGTTGATAACCAACCCGTAAGCGCACCCAAGGGTTCCTTAATCGTGGAAATCACTCCGGGGCCCCAAAAAAGTGAGCAATAGTCCACGAAACGGGCCAGAATCGGCCAAAACTGTGAGTGTTGATGACCGACCGTAAACGCACGCCGGGGTTCGTTAATCGTGGAAATCACTCCGGGATCCCAAAACAGTGAGTAATAGTATACAAAAAGGCAAGAATCGGACAAAAGTGTAAGTGTTGATGACCGAAACGTAAACGCACCACGCGGTTCGTTAATCGTTGAAATCACTTCGATACCCCAAAACAGTGCGTAATACTCCACGAAACGGGCCAGAATCGGCCAAAACTGCGAGTGTTGATGAGCGACACATAAATGCACCCCGGTGTTCGTCAATCATGGAAATCACACCGAGACCCAAAAACAGAGTAATAGTCCAAGAAACGGGCCAGAATCGGCCAAAACTGTGAGTGCGGATGACCGACACGTAAATGCACCCCGTGGTTCATTAATCATGGAAATCACTCCGGGGGCCCAAAAAAGAGAGTAATAGTCCATGATACGGGCTAGAATCGGCCAAAACTATGAGTATTGATGACCGACACGTAAGCGCGCCTTGGGGTTCAACAACTATGGAAATCACTTCAGGACCTGAAAACAGTGAGTAATAGTCAACAAAACACGTTAGAATTGGCCAAAATTGTGAGTGTTGCTGACCGACACGTAAACACAACCCGGGGTCATTTCGGGACCCCATAACTAAGTAATAGTCCAAGAAACGGGCCAGAATCGGCCCAAACTGCGATTGTTGATGACTTACACTTAAGCGCACCTTGGGATTCAACAACCATGGAAATCGCTTTGGGGCCCCAAAACGGTGAGTAACAGTCCACGAAACGGGTCAGAATCGACAAAAACCGCGAGTGTTGATAACCAACTCGTAAGCGCACCCAAGGGTTCCTTAATCGTGGAAATCACTCCGGGGCCCCAAAAAAGTGAGCAATAGTCCACGAAACGGGCCAGAATCGGCCAAAACTGTGAGTGTTGATGACCGACCGTAAACGCACGCCGGGGTTCGTTAATCGTGGAAATCACTCCGGGACCCCAAAACAGTGAGTAATAGTATACAAAAAGGCAAGAATCGGACAAAAGTGTAAGTGTTGATGACCGAAACATAAACGCACCACGCGGTTCGTAATCGTTGAAATCACTTCGATACCCCAAAACAGTGCGTAATACTCCACGAAACGGGCCAGAATCGGCCAAAACTGCGAGTGTTGATGAGCGACACATAAATGCACCCCGGTGTTCATCAATCATGGAAATCACACCGAGACCCAAAAACAGAGTAATAGTCCAAGAAACGGGCCAGAATCGGCCAAAACTGTGAGTGCGGATGACCGACACGTAAATGCACCCCGTGGTTCATTAATCGTGGAAATCACTCCGGGGCCCCAAAAAGAGAGTAATAGTCCATGATACGGGCCAGAATCAGCCAAAACTATGAGTATTGATGACCGACACGTAAGCGCGCCTTGGGGTTCAACAACTATGGAAATCACTTCGGGACCTGAAAACAGTGAGTAATAGTCCACAAAACACGTTAGAATTGGCCAAAATTGTGAGTGTTGCTGACCGACACGTAAACACAACCCGGGGTCATTTCGGGACCCCATAACTAAGTAATAGTCCAAGAAACGGGCCAGAATCGGCCCAAACTGCGATTGTTGATGACTTACACTTAAGCGCACCTTGGGGTTCAACAACAATGGAAATCGCTTTGGGGCCCCAAAACGGTGAGTAACAGTCCACGAAACGGGTCAGAATCGACAAAAACCGCGAGTGTTGATAACCAACCCGTAAGCGCACCCAAGGGTTCCTTAATCGTGGAAATCACTCCGGGGCCACAAAAAAGTGAGCAATAGTCCACGAAACGGGCCAGAATCGGCCAAAACTGTGAGTGTTGATGACCGACACGTAAACGCACGCCGGGGTTCGTTAATCGTGGAAATCACTCCGGGACCCCAAAACAGTGAGTAATAGTATACAAAAAAAGGCAAGAATCGGACAAAAGTGTAAGTGTTGATGACCGAAACGTAAACGCACCCCGCGGTTCGTTAATCGTTGAAATCACTTCGACACCCCAAAACAGTGCGTAATACTCCACGAAACGGGCCAGAATCGGCCAAAACAGCGAGTGTTGATGAGCGACACATAAATGCACCCCGGTGTTCGTCAAACATGGAAATCACGCCGAGACCCAAAAACAGAGTAATAGTCCAAGAAACGGGCCAGAATTGGCCAAAACTGTGAGTGTTGATGACCGACACGTAAATGCACCCCGTGGTTTGTTAATCGTGGAAATCACTCCGGGGGCCCAAAAAAGTGAGTAATAGTCCATGATACGGGCCGGAATCAGCCAAAACTATGAGTATTGATGACCGACACGTAATCGGGCCTTGGGGTTCAACAACTATGGAAATCACTTCGGGACCTGAAAACAGTGAGTAATAGTCCACAAAACACGTTAGAATTGGCCAAAATTGTGAGTGTTGCTGACCGACACGTAAACACAACCCGGGGTCATTTCGGGACCCCATAACTAAGTAATAGTCCAAGAAACGGGCCAGAATCGGCCCAAACTGCGATTGTTGATGACTTACACTTAAGCGCACCTTGGGGTTCAACAACAATGGAAATCGCTTTGGGGCCCCAAAACGGTGAGTAACAGTCCACGAAACTGGTCAGAATCGACAAAAACCGCGAGTGTTGATAACCAACCCGTAAGCGCACCCAAGGGTTCCTTAATCGTGGAAATCACTCCGGGGCCCCAAAAAAGTGAGCAATAGTCCACGAAACGGGTCAGAATCGGCCAAAACTGTGAGTGTTGATGACCGACACGTAAACGCACGCCGGGGTTCGTTAATCGTTGAAATCACTCCGGGACCCCAAAACAGTGAGTAATAGTATACAAAAAAGGCAAGAATCGGACAAAAGTGTAAGTGTTGATGACCGAAACGTAAACGCACCCCGCGGTTCGTTAATCGTTGAAATCACTTCGATACCCCAAAACAGTGCGTAATACTCCACGAAACGGGCCAGAATCGGCCAAAACTGCGAGTGTTGATGAGCGACACATAAATGCACCCCGGTGTTCGTCAAACATGGAAATCACGCCGAGACCCAAAAACAGAGTAATAGTCCAAGAAACGGGCCAGAATTGGCCAAAACTGTGAGTGTTGATGACCGACACGTAAATGCACCCCGTGGTTTGTTAATCGTGGAAATCACTCCGGGGGCCCAAAAAAGTGAGTAATAGTCCATGATACGGGCCAGAATCAGCCAAAACTATGAGTATTGATGACCGACACGTAATCGGGCCTTGGGGTTCAACAACTATGGAAATCACTTCGGGACCTGAAAACAGTGGGTAATAGTCCACAAAACACGTTAGAATTGGCCAAAATTGTGAGTGTTGCTGACCGACACGTAAACACAACCCGGGGTCATTTCGGGACCCCATAACTAAGTAATAGTCCAAGAAACGGGCCAGAATCGGCCCAAACTGCGATTGTTGATGACTTACACTTAAGCGCACCTTGGGGTTCAACAACCATGGAAATCGCTTTGGGGCCCCAAAACGGTGAGTAACAGTCCACGAAACGGGTCAGAATCGACAAAAACAGCGAGTGTTGATAACCAACCCGTAAGCGCACCCAAGGGTTCCTTAATCGTGGAAATCACTCCGGGGCCCCAAAAAAGTGAGCAATAGTCCACGAAACGGGCCAGAATCGGCCAAAACTGTGAGTGTTGATGACCGACACGTAAACGCACGCCGGGGTTCGTTAATCGTGGAAATCACTCCGGGACCCCAAAACAGTGAGTAATAGTATACAAAAAAGGCAAGAATCGGACAAAAGTGTAAGTGTTGATGACCGAAACGTAAACGCACCCCGCGGTTCGTTAATCGTTGAAATCACTTCGATACCCCAAAACAGTGCGTAATACTCCACGAAACGGGCCAGAATCGGCCAAAACTGCGAGTGTTGATGAGCGACACATAAATGCACCCCGGTGTTCGTCAAACATGGAAATCACGCCGAGACCCAAAAATAGAGTAATAGTCCAAGAAACGGGCCAGAATTGGCCAAAACTGTGAGTGTTGATGACCGACACGTAAATGCACCCCGTGGTTCGTTAATCGTGGAAATCACTCCGGGGGCCCAAAAAAGTGAGTAATAGTCCATGATACGGGCCAGAATCAGCCAAAACTATGAGTATTGATGATCGACACGTAAGCACGCCTTGGGGTTCAACAACTATGGAAATCACTTCGGGACCTGAAAACAGTGAGTAATAGTCCACAAAATACGTTAGAATTGGCCAAAATTGTGAGTGTTGCTGACCGACACGTAAACACAACCCGGGGTCATTTCGGGACCCCCATAACTAAGTAATAGTCCAAGAAACGGGCAAGAATCGGCCCAAATTGTGATTGTTGATGACCTACACTTAAGCGCACCTTGGGGTTCCACAACCATGGAAATCGCTTTGGGGCCCCAAAACGGTGAGTAACAGTCCACGAAACGGGTCAGAATCGACAAAAACCGCGAGTGTTGATAACCAACCCGTAAGCGCACCCAGGGGTTCGTTAATCGTGGAAATCACTCCGGGGCCCCAAAAAAGTGAGTAATAGTCCACGAAACGGGCCAGAATCGGCCAAAACTGTGAGTGTTGATGACCGACACGTAAACGCACGCCGGGGTTCGTTAATCGTGGAAATCACTCCGGGACCCCAAAACAGTGAGTAATAGTATACAAAAAAGGCAAGAATCGGACAAAAGTGTAAGTGTTGATGACCGAAACGTAAACGCACCCGTGGTTCGTTAATTGTTGAAATCACTTCGATACTCCAAAACAGTGCGTAATACTCCACGAAACGGGCCAGAATCGGCCAAAACTGCGAGTGTTGATGAGCGACACATAAATGCACCCCGGTGTTCGTCAATCATGGAAATCACGCCGAGACCCAAAAATAGAGTAATAGTCCAAGAAACGGGCCAGAATTGGCCAAAACTGTGAGTGTTGATGACCGACACGTAAATGCACCCCGTGGTTCGTTAATCGTGGAAATCACTCCGGGGGCCCAAAAAAGTGAGTAATAGTCCATGATACGGGCCAGAATCAGCCAAAACTATGAGTATTGATGATCGACACGTAAGCGCGCCTTGGGGTTCAACAACTATGGAAATCACTTCGGGACCTGAAAACAGTGAGTAATAGTCCACAAAACACGTTAGAATTGGCCAAAATTGTGAGTGTTGCTGACCGACACGTAAACACAACCCGGGGTCATTTCGGGACCCCCATAACTAAGTAATAGTCCAAGAAACGGGCAAGAATCGGCCCAAACTGTGATTGTTGATGACCTACACTTAAGCGCACCTTGGGGTTCAACAACCATGGAAATCGCTTTGGGGCCCCAAAACGGTGAGTAACAGTCCACGAAACGGGTCAGAATCGACAAAAACCGCGAGTGTTGATAACCAACCCGTAAGCGCACCCAGGGGTTCCTTAATCGTGGAAATCACTCCGGGGCCCCAAAAAAGTGAGCAATAGTCCACGAAACGGGCCAGAATCGGCCAAAACTGTGAGTGTTGATGACCAACACGTAAACGCACGCCGGGGTTCGTTAATCGTGGAAATCACTCCGGGACCCCAAAACAGTGAGTAATAGTATACAAAAAAGGCAAGAATCGGACAAAAGTGTAAGTGTTGATGACCGAAACGTAAACGCACCCCGCGGTTCGTTAATCGTTGAAATCACTTCGATACCCCAAAACAGTGCGTAATACTCCACGAAACGGGCCAGAATCGGCCAAAACTGCGAGTGTTGATGAGCGACACATAAATGCACCCCGGTGTTCGTCAAACATGGAAATCACGTCGAGACCCAAAAACAGAGTAATAGTCCAAGAAACGGGCCAGAATTGGCCAAAACTGTGAGTGTTGATGACCGACACGTAAATGCACCCCGTGGTTTGTTAATCGTGGAAATCACTCCGGGGGCCCAAAAAAGTGAGTAATAGTCCATGATACGGGCCAGAATCAGCCAAAACTATGAGTATTGATGACCGACACGTAAGCGCGCCTTGGGGTTCAACAACTATGGAAATCACTTCGGGACCTGAAAACAGTGAGTAATAGTCCACAAAACACGTTAGAATTGGCCAAAATTGTGAGTGTTGCTGACCGACACGTAAACACAACCCGGGGTCATTTCGGGACCCCCATAACTAAGTAATAGTCCAAGAAACGGGCCAGAATCGGCCCAAACTGCGATTGTTGATGACCTACACTTAAGCGCACCTTGGGGTTCAACAACCATGGAAATCGCTTTGGGGCCCCAAAACGGTGACTAACAGTCCACGAAACGGGTCAGAATCGACAAAAACCGCGAGTGTTGATAACCAACCCGTAAGCGCACCCAAGGGTTCCTTAATCGTGGAAATCACTCCGGGGCCCCAAAAAAGTGAGCAGTAGTCCACGAAACGGGCCAGAATCGGCCAAAACTGTGAGTGTTGATGACCGACCGTAAACGCACGCCGGGGTTCGTTAATCGTGGAAATCACTCCGGGACCCCAAAACAGTGAGTAATAGTATACAAAAAATTCAAGAATCGGACAAAAGTGTAAGTGTTGATGACAGAAACGTAAACGCACCACGCGGTTCGTTAATCGTTGAAATCACTTCGATACCCCAAAACAGTGCGTAATACTCCACGAAACGGGCCAGAATCGGCCAAAACTGCGAGTGTTGATGAGCGACACATAAATGCACCCCGGTGTTCGTCAATCATGGAAATCACACCGAGACCCAAAAACAGAGTAATAGTCCAAGAAACGGGCCAGAATTGGCCAAAACTGTGAGTGTTGATGACCGACACGTAAATGCACCCCGTGGTTCGTTAATCGTTGAAATCACTCCGGGGGCCCAAAAAAGTGAGTAATAGTCCATGATACGGGCCAGAATCAGCCAAAATTAAGAGTATTGATGACCGACACGTAAGCGCGCCTTGGGGTTCAACAACTATGGAAATCACTTCGGGACCTAAAAACAGTGAGTAATAGTCCACAAAACACGTTAGAATTGGCCAAAATTGTGAGTGTTGCTGACCGACACGTAAGCACAACCCGGGGTCATTTCGGGACACCCATAACTAAGTAATAGTCCAAGAAACGGGCCAGAATCGGCCCAAACTACGATTGTTGATGACCTACACTTAAGCGCACCTTGGGGTTCAACAACCATGGAAATCGCTTTGGGGCCCCAAAACGGTGAGTAATAGTCCACGAAACGGGTCAGAATCGACAAAAACCGCGAGTGTTGATAACCAACCCGTAAGCGCACCCAAGGGTTCGTTAATCGTGGAAATCACTCCGGGGCCCCAAAAAAGTGAGTAATAGTCCACGAAACGGGCCAAAATCGGCCAAAACTGTGAGTGTTGATGACCGACACGTAAACGCACGCCGGGGTTCGTTAATCGTGGAAATCACTCCGGGACCCCAAAACAGTGTGTAATATTATACAAAAAAGGCAAGAATCAGACAAAAGTGTAAGTGTTGATGACCGAAACGTAAACGCACCACGCGGTTCGTTAATCGTTGAAATCACTTCGATACCCCAAAA
>NW_025233757.1:0-7743 GCF_018294505.1 Triticum aestivum | reverse complement strand
GGGGCCTCCGGTTAATAGGTTAGTCCCAAAAATAATATAAAAGTGGAAAATAAAGCCCAGTATAGTCCAAAACAATAGATAAAGTAGCATGGAGCAATCAAAAATTATAGATACGTTGGAGACGTATCAGGCATCCCCAAGCTTAATTCCTGCTCGTCCTCGAGTAGGTAAATGATAAAAAAAATTGATGTGGAGTGATACTTTGGCATAATTTCAATGTAAATCTTATTAATTGTGGCATGAATATTCAGATCCGAAAGATCCAAGACAAAAGTTCATATTGACATAAAAGTAATAATACTTCAAGTATACTAATCATAGCAATCATGTCTTCTCAAAATAGCATGGCGAAAGAAAGTTATCCCTACAAAATCATATAGCCTGGCTATTGCTCTATCTTCATCACACAAAGTATTTAATCATGCACAACCCCGATGACAAGCCAAGCAATTGTTTCATACTTTAGTAATCTCAAACTCTTTCAATTTTCACGCAATACATGAGCGTGAGCCATGGACATAGCACTATAGGTGGAATAGAATGGTGGTTGTGGAGAAGACAAAAAAAAGGAGAAGATAGTCTCACATTAACTAGGCGTATCAACAGGCTATGGAGATGCCCATCAATAGATATCAATGTGAGTGAGTAGGGATTGCCATGCAACGGATGCACTAGAGCTATAAGTATATGAAAGCTCAACAAAAGAAACTAAGTGGGTGTGCATCCAACTTGCTTGCTCACGAAGACCTAGGGCACTTTTGAGGAAGCCCATCATTGGAATATACAAGCCAAGTTCTATAATGAAAAATTCCCACTAGTATATGAAAGTGAGAACATATGAGACTCTCTATCATGAAGATCATGGTGCTACTTTGAAGCACAAGTGTGGTAAAAGGATAGTAGCATTGTCCCTTCTCTCTTTTTCTCTCATTTTTTTATTTGGGCCTTTTCTCTTTTTTATGGCCTCTTTATTTTATTTTTTTCGTCCGGAGTCTCATCCCGACTTATGGGGGAATCAGAGTCTCCATCATCCTTTCCTCACTGGGACAATGCACTACAGGAATCAGCTACTTTGCCATCAGCCACGGCGGACGGCAAAGGCATGGATGGCGGACGACAAAGGTCTTTGCCGTCCGCCGCGGACGGCAAAAGTGGACGGCAACGTACGGGACGGCAAAGAGCTACATTGCCGTCCGCTTCGGGCGGCTGACGGCAAAGGGTCCTCTGCCATCAGCTGCCGACGGCAAAGAATACTAACGGCAATAATTGCGCTGTTACTCCGTTAGGTGGTTAAGGACAAGCCTTTGCCGTCGGCAGCTGACGGCAAACATCGGATGGCCTTTGCCGTCCGCCGCTCTAGGAAAAGTTTTTTTTCTCTTTGCCGTCAGCCACTGTTGGCAAACTGACCAAATAGGTCAGCCTCCCAAGAAGCACAGTTGCCTGCCACGTGGCCTCTGTGCCGTCCGCTGCTGATGGCAAGGAGTCCTTTGCCGTTGGTGGCTGACGGCAAAGAGCCTGCATATTGGCTCTTTTTTCTGTTTTTTTTAAATCCAACAATTTTCACAGCAAATATATATGACATATATAGATATATTTCACAGAGCTATTTAACAGCACATAAGTTTCATCGTACATACATATATAGTTCCATCCACTCATACATAGCAAGTTCCATCAAGATAGCAAAGTTGCACATACATATTACAATGCAAAGTTTCATCAAGATAGCAAGTTCCATCGTAGCAAGCTAGAAGAATACTAGAAGAGAATGAAATTAAAAACAAGCACTCCATCATAGCAAGCTAGCTTCCGAGAAGTGAATGAAATCTGCAAAATGGCAAATAAGAAAGTTAGGAAAAGGTGACTAGAAGAAGAAGCACGCCATCGTTTGTGAGGTAACTTAGGTGAAATGGATCATTTATGAGCTAACTAAGCTAATTATGCCGTTTTTTACATAAGTAAGGTAAGTACATGTCATTATTGAGAAAACCTAGTTAACTAAGCATATTATAACTAACTTAGGTCATTTTGGAGGAAACAAAGCTAAGTATAGATCGTTTTAGAGCTAACTTAGGTAAAATGGCTGGTTTTGGAGGTCAGTAAGCTTATTAAGTCATTTTGCAGGAAAAGAAGCTACGTCTAGGTCATTAAGGTAAGCATATTGGATGAAATAAAGCTAAGTCTAGGTCTTTATGCATTTGTTAAGCAAAAAACTAGAGAAACTTACCTTGATCATGGAGGTGTGGGAGCGAGCTGGCTCAGGCCAGTAGCTGGAGAAGGATCGTGTGATGCTTGTGTGGAGTAACGCTGCACCAAAGATCATTTCCAATGTTTCGTTAGCATGATGACACTCAAATGTTAAGACTAGCAAGTAACGTCCATTCAAATTAAACTCACCGTGGTCTCAGGAGCAATCTCTGGATCAATGGCTATGGAGCCATGGGACCTCCCGCCACTAGATATCATCACCTGCTCTGGATTGTAGGGGATCTGGCTCGGGTTAAACTCCTCCCCTTTCCTCGCCTTCCCCTTGACTTGCTTGTAAGAGGCAGTGTGGGCCATGTCATACAGGTCGTACCCCTCTGGCACCTTATCCATCTTATTGTAGCATGCCTGAAAGAGAGAAACAAAGTAAATTAGTAATTAAAGGGCTCAAGCTAGCATGATGAATGAATTGCATTAATGATGAAGCAAACCACATTACCCAATTCCGCCCGAACTGATATAAGCTGGAGCTACCTTGATGGTGTGGCACATCTTCAATTTGGGCACGTTTGTCCTTGGCCTCAGTCGGCTCCCCTTCCATCTTTCAACACCTGCCATGACAAAGAGTAAACGAAATTAGTACAACATAAAAAAAATACCAACATGAATAATAATATGTATATCACTTAAGTGTATCATCATCAAGTACAACATAAAAAAATTGAATACCTGACACTACTAATAATCTCGATCGGTATCATCAATAAATGCATAATCATCATCATCACTATAATCAATGACGGGCTCATAGGGTTCAGTGGCATCAACATGTGGAAGGCCACCTTTACGTAATCGGTCAAGCATTGAGAGGTCGTCCGCAGCAGTAACCTCTTCTTGTTCCGGCTCTTCTTGTTCCTCCTCTGGGGTGATGTGGGATTCACTATCGCTGTCTACTTCAATGTTTTGGGGTGAAGTATACCAGTTCTTGAAACGCTTTTTGGAAAGACGTGTCTCTTGGAAGAATTCTCCTTCATATGTGTCTGGGTTAATGTGAGGTTCATAATCCTCTTCCTTTGGGGGATATAGTCTAGCACGTGGTGGCACTTCATAAACGACATCCCAACCTTTCAGATTTGGATTAGTTTGGCAGGCCCAGGGTAGATAGAATACTTGGGTCGCCTGTTGAGCCATAATATAGACATCAGGAACATCTAAATGGGTGCTTTGGTTGATTTCAACTAGACCTATATGTTCATGAGTCCTTCTAGTCTCCTTCGGCTGAAACCAATAACATTTGAAGACTACGACATTCGATGGGTTTTCACCATAGAATAGAAGTTCATAAATTGCTTCAACTCTCCCATAATACTCGGTACCTCCTTCGCCGATAGCAGATACACAACAATTTGTATACTTTCGGTCGGCCATAGATAGCTCTTTGCCATAGGTACGAAAACGATACCCGTTGATGTCCTATTTGTCAAATGAACGGACCTTATAGTCAAAACCATTAGCGACTTGTCTCAATTCGACGTCCATAGACTCTGAATTAGCCTACAAGTTTAATATGAAAGGATTGTTGCATTACGCACAAATTAGCGAATGAAATTAAATTGTCTAATAGAATTTACCGTTTGTTTGAACCAAGAGATGAAACCGGGATAGCCGCCTCCTTGCTTTGCGAGAAGCTCATACTCTTCGACGGAATCCTTTTGGATCACCGCTCCATACGAGAATAGGGCGACGTATCGACTGTATGAAATATCCAGGAATAAGAGCAGCTCAAAGGAAATAGAAGTTGCGAAACAATGTACCGAGAACTTACTCGATGTACGGCCGCACTTCTATCAGGTTGTTGAAGATATACAACGAAATGGTCCTCCATTCTTCGTTATCCAAAGATACTAGATTTGAAACACTGGCTGGTGCGAGATTGCCTTTGAATAGGCTGAGGTTGGATCCATCCTTTTTAGGCTCGTCAGCATTGTACCGAGGCTTCGGATTATGCAAATGACGATTTTTGGTTTCCTAGTGTGCTGTCAAGAAATTTGCCGCCTCCTCAGTGATGAATGCCTCAGCCATAGACACTTCAATTCTACATTTATTTTTACATTTTTCTCGAAGCGTCTTCTACATCCTCTCAGTTGGGTAGCACCAACGATTTTGCACGGGCCCCCCCAATCTTGCCTCGGTCGGGAGATGCAAAATCAAATGCTGCATTGGATTAAAGAAGCCCAGTGGAAAGATCTTCTCTAACTTGCAGATCAACTCTGGCGCCAACTCTTCCATTTCTTCTAGCACGCCAGGCGATAGTTCTTTCGCACAAAGAACACGGAAGAAATAGCTGAGTTCTGCCAGTATTAGCCATTCATCCTCAGGGATGAAGCCACGCAACATCACCGGCATTACCTGCTCAATCCATATGTGTCAATCATGACTCTTGAGACCAAATATCTTCAATTTATAAAGACTCGCTCCCCTCTTTAGACTAGCTGCATACCCATCGGGGAACATCAACTGCATTTTCACCCACAAGATAATTTCCCTCATAGCTGGCCTTCCAAGATTGAACCATGCCTTTGGCTTCGTCCAGTTCTGCTTTCCTTTTGGTTCTTTCATGTTTTGTAACGGCCTATCACATAGCGCCTCCAGATCGACTCTAGCCTTAGTATTATCCTTTGATTTCCCATCTATGCCGAACAATGTACCAAAAAGTGCCTCGACGATATTCTTCTCAGTGTACATCACGTCGATATTGTGTGGGAAAAGGAGGTCTTTGAAGTAAGGCAGATCCCATAAGCATGTTTTGTGAGTCCAGGCGTGCTCAGAATTATACCCCTTGAAGTACCCTGGACACTCTGGATCTGGCTCGAGAGTGTTTAACTGATCCAGGGTCTGTTGGCCTGTCAACGCAGGTGGTGCAGAGTTTTTTACAACTCTACCTTTGATGAAGTTCTTCTTGTCTTTCCTGAACTTATGGCGAGGATCGAGGAACTGTCTATGCATGTCGAAGCAAGAAAACTTGCGACGGCCTGAAGCCAACGAAACTCAAGAGCTCCCTTGCATGTGGGGCACGAGAACCTTCCATGCACACATCAGCCAACGAATAGCGCATACGCCGGCAAGTCATGCGTCGAGTACATGTACCAGACACGCATTATGAAGTTTCGTTTGCTATAGGCGTCGTATGTCTTGAACCCATTATCCCAGGCTTCTTGCAATTCGTCCTTAAGAGGCTGCATGTACACATTCATATTTTTCCCCAGATAGTTTGGCCCTGGAATTATCAGTCAGGAAAATGTTCTTTCTTTGCATAATCTGTCTGGGGGGGAGATTGAGTGGAAAGACAAATACGTGCCAACAACTGTATTGGGCTGCCGTCATACCAAACACACTGAACCCATCGGTGCTGATGCCGACTCGAAAATGTTCTTTCTTTGCATAATCTGTCCGGGGGGAGATTGAGTGGAAAGACAAATACGGGCCAACAACTGTATTGGGCTGCCATCATACCAAACACATTGAACCCATCGGTGCTGATGCCGACTCGAGGATGCCTCGGATCTGCCGCTTTGTCAGCATGTAATTCATCAAACTTTTTCCACGCAACACCATCCGATGTGTGTACCATCATCAGATTACCATCTGCATCTAGTTCGGTTCTTTTGCCTGTTTTGTGCCATGTCATCTGTCTGGCCGTCTCTTCAACCATGAAAAGACGTTGAAGTCTTGGTACGATTGGCATATACCGAAGAACACTAACAGGGATTTTGGTTTGTGTCTTCTCACCCATACCGTTGTCTACCACAATATACCTGGAACACTTGCAAATGGGACAATAGTTCAAGTCCGCATAGTCAAGCCTAAATAAGGCACATCCTTTCTCACAGGCATGTATCTTCTCATAGGGCATCTTCAGTGCACGGAGGATTTTGTCCGACTGGTACAGGTTTGCAGGCGTTACATGGCCTTTGGGTAGAAAGCGTCCAAATACTGTCATAATTGCGTCATAGCATTCTCTGCCCAAGTTGAACTGAGCCTTCAAAGCCATTACTTGTGAGATGGCATCCAACTGACAAAGCTCAGTGTGCTCGTGGAGCGGACGTTTTGAAGACTCCAACATTTCATTGAAGGCCTTTGCAGATTCCTCCATCTCCTCGTCCGAATCCCGAGCATCATCATAGTCTTGCACCATGTTTTCCATCCCGGTACCATGCTCGTCGGTGCGACGATGATCCACCTCAGCTCGGTCACGTTGGGCAGACTCACCATGAAATGTCCACACCGTATAATCGGGCGTAAAACCATTCTTCTACACGTGTTTACCCATTTCAGCCTCTGTCCTCTTTTCCCAATTGCCGCATCGGAAACAGGGGCACCAAGTTTTCCTCTGGCCATTTGCAAATGCGGCTTGCACAAACCCCTTGGTTTTTGTGAAACATTCAGTGCTCCATTTGTTCTGACCAGTGTGACCGGTATACATCCACGCACGATCACTCATCTTGACTTTCAGAGCTACCGGACACACAACAATTATATATATAATTCACCATGTATATATTCATCAGTTGATCTACTTTTTCAATTTTATTACGTCCATGCAACCTACACTCTAATAGGTAATGATAGGTCCTAATCCCACCCGAGTATGTGTAGATTGGGTTCATTTTCCCAAGCTATGCTCCGGATCCGACGCAAAATTTCGGCAGCACCTCCCCGCTGTTCTCCTGATACACGTCTCTGCAATAAACAAAGAGGATGTGTACCCGGAGAACAACAGGGGAGGCACTGACAAAATTTATGCGTCGGATCCGGAGCAAAGCATATGGGAAAACGAACCCAATCTACACATACTCGGGCTGTCCATGGATAGCGTTGGACAATTCAAAAGAATCAAGGTTATAAATATGCAAATGCATGCCTATTTATAACTATGACGCTTTCGAACGGGAGACACATATTGGTTACGCATACTGATGATTCAAGACACATATATAGCTAGCTACCAAATTTCATGTCATTTGTGCAAATAATTAATGGGGGAGAAGGACATCACTACTGGAAACTGGGAATTTGCCATCAGCCAGCTCTTTGCCATCTGCCAGCTGATGGCAAAGAAGGTCTTTGCCATCTGCTTATAAAAAATAGATGGCAAAGAACTGACAGATGGCAAAGAACATGGTTGCCATCAGCCAATTCTTTGCCATCTGCTAGTGGATGGAAAATAATCTTTGCCATCTGCCAGCAGATGGCAAAGAGGTGGGTAGGGTCCAGTGCTGCAACGGCTTGTCAACCCACCTCTTTGCCATCTGCCAGCAGATGGCAAAGAATCTTTTCCATCTGTTGGCAGATGGCAAAGAAGTGGGTGGAGCCCAATGGATAACGGTGCTATAACGGCCAGTAGCCCCACCTCTTTGCCATCTGCCAGCGGATGGCAAAGGCCCATATCTTTGCCATCAGCCAGCGGCTGGCAGATGGCAAAGAGGTCGACCCCTCTCTCCCAGCCCGGCCCCTCCCCTCTCTCTCTTCCAGCCCGGC
>NW_025233756.1:0-7743 GCF_018294505.1 Triticum aestivum | reverse complement strand
CGTGTTCACCACACCACTCTCATTACCGACATAATCATTTCACTCTAGCCCATCACCCAGATGAACCAGACCTGACACGACTCTAAGCATAGCAGGCATAGCAAGGTAGGAATAACACATACATATGGCTCAATCAACTCCTACACATGCTAGTGGGTTTCATCTAGTTACTGTGGCAATGACAGGTCATGCAGAGGAAATGGGTTCAACTACCGTAGCACACAGCAGTTTGAATCGCGTTGTCTTAATGCAGTAAAAGAGAGCAGGAGCGAGAACATGGGATTGTATCGATATGATCAAATGGTTGGTTGCTTGCCTGATGGTTCGATGCACTGATACGGTTCTTCGTTAGGGTAATCACGGTACTCCTCGGGGACAGATCCTGTCACAAAGGACAACGATACACAGGCATCACCAAACAATGTGCAACAATATGATGCATGCATGAAACATGGCAATATGAGTGTGTTGGGCTAATGCAACTAAAACCAGAGGGGTTTGAACAAATTTGAATCAAAGATTCAAATTTCAAACTCAAACATGGCTTTTTAAAGTGCTTTTTCTTCTTCTGCTTAAAACATCAATTTAACTTGTTTGATCATGCATGAAAATAGTACAGATGGATAGATTGGATTTTTCTGATCATTTTTCATATATAATTTGTCCAATTTGGAGTTACAGAATAAAAGTTATGAATTTTTGAAGTTTAAATAATATTCTGGAATTTCCTGATTTAAATTAAATCCAGAAATCAATTACTGCGTCAGCCTGACGTCAGCATGACGTCAGTGGTCAACTGTGGCTGGCTGAGGTCAAACCTAACGTGTGGGGCCCACATGTCAGTGACAGGGGGGGTTAAACAGGATTAAATTAATCCTAATTAGGGATTAGTGGCGCTGGGGCCCACTGTCAGTGTCAGGGGGGGTTGACTAACAGTAGTTAGCGCTAACCTAACCATCTGGCCGACAGGGCCCACGCGTCAGTGACCCTGGGGGGTCAAACCCCAGGTCGGACAAGTCAAACCCCACCGGCGACATGACGCCGGCGAGGTCCGAGATGGCGGGGAGAGTGCTTTTTGCCATTCCGGCAACCAAATGGACGGCGGAAGGCATCTACGTGTTGCTGAGGTTGAGTCGCGGCTATTGGTGGTGGTGGTTGGGCTCGGGGTGGCCGGAGTTGACGGCGGCGAGCTCGGCTGCGGCGGCCGGAGTTCGGGTGCGGTCGGGATCAGTGTTGCAGGGGGTTTGGGGAGGCGTTGGTGCGTGCTGCGTGCTCCTGGTGAGGTGGGGAGCACGATGGTGTGCTCGGTTGGGCGCTACGGCGACCGTGGCCACGACGGCGACATCGTCGGCGGCGTGGAGCTCTCGGCCGAGGTGGGGCTAGGGCCTAGAGGTCGGGAGAGACCAGGGGAGAAGGGGGAAACGACTCGGAGGCTCACCGCGGTTGAAGTGGGCGTCGAAGCGGGCTCGGGGACGCGCTGGAGACGGCGAATTTGACGGCGACGGTGGTTGGAGTCCGAAGAGGGGAACGGCGACGTGGCGGCGATGCAGGGCTTCCGGGGAGCTGTGGAGCGGTGGGGAGGAAGAGGGAGTTGTGGCGGAGCTTCTGAGCTAGTCGGAGGAGCGAGGGGTGGCCGGAGACGACTGCTACGGCGAACGGTGGCGACGGTGGTGTTCGGCCGTGTGAGAGAGAGAGCGAGGGAGAGGAAGGAGAGAGCCGGGGAGAGTGAGAGAGAGCAGGGGGAGAGGCGTGGCGTCGTCCAGGGCATCGAGCGAGGAGGGGAGGCCAGGCAAGCAGGCGAGCAGGTGGCGTGGCGCGGTGGCGCGCGCGCGCGCCGGCCACACTCCCCTCCCTCTGTCTGGACGAAGACGACAGAGGAGGGAGGTGGGCTGGGCTGGCTGGGCCAGCCAGCTGGCTGGGCCGCACAGTGGAGGAGCCCAGGTAAGCTCCTCCTGTCATTTCCTTTTCTGTTTCTGTTTTTATTTAATATATCTGCAACTTTGTTGAATTAAATAAAATACCTAGGCAACTTCAAAAATCACCAAACTATATCTGGCCCATAGTTGGATTATTTCCAACATGAAACATTTTAGTTTGGAGATATTTGAGCATTTAAATATTTTATATTATTTTAAATGCCCAAATTCAAATATCTATGATTTAATTCAAAAACCCTAGGATGGCCTAGGAAAATGTGCACCATTTTTGGCAGAGGTTCTGAACCAAGACAAAAATGATGGGCATTTTAGAAGGGCATTTCAGGTTCATTGAAAAATTATTTTAGTAACCCTAGTTGGTTTCAGAGGGGACTGGGGGTTCTGTCATCCCCATTTCAAGTTTCTGATGAATGAGTAAACATGATGCAACACTCTAATGCATGACTAGCTAGGGTGTGACAACTCACCCCCACTCAAAAGAATCTCGTCCCGAGAGTTGGGTTCCTCCGGGAAGAAGGCGGGATACTCGAGTCGAAGACGATCCTCCCTTTCCCAAGTTGCTTCATCCTCAGAATGATGCGACCATTGAACCTTGAGAAACTTGATATTATGACGTCGCGTGGTACGTTCGGCTTGATCGAGGATACGAATGGGGTACTCTCGATATGTAAGATCATCTTGGAGATCAAGCGTTTCGTGGTCCACTTCACGGATAGGATCCGAGAAGCAACGCCTGAGTTGAGAAACGTGGAAGACATCGTGAACTCTGGAGAGATGCGGAGGTAGTTCCAACTGGTAGGCAACTTCTCCTCGTTTGGCAAGAATGCGAAAAGGTCCGATGTAACGAGGAGCCAATTTGCCTTTGATACCGAAACGATGGGTTCCCTTCAGAGGGGTGACCCGAAGATAAGCCTTCTCGTCAACCTCGAAAGTCATAGCCCTATGTTTTCGGTCATATTGACTCTTTTGACGAGATTGGGCTGTTTTCAACTTTTCACGAACGATACGAACTTGATCTTCTGCTTCCTGAATCATGTCCGGGCCAAAGAATTGTCTTTCCCCGGTCTCTGACCAGTTAAGGGGTGTTCGACATCGTCGTCCATAGAGAACTTCAAAAGGGGCTTTACCCAAGCTAGATTGATAGCTGTTGTTGTAAGCGAATTCGGCAAATGGAAGGCACTTCTCCCAGTCCATTCCGAAAGAGATAACAGAGGCTCGAAGCATGTCTTCTAGAATTTGGTTGACGCGTTCCACTTGACCACTTGACTGAGGGTGGAAAGCGGTGCTAAAGGAGAGACGGGTTCCCATAGCATTTTGGAAACTTTCCCAAAATCGAGAGGTGAAAAGACTTCCTCGATCCGAATTGATTTCCAAAGGAACACCATGGAGGGACACTATTCGGGAGATGTATAAGTCTGCCAGCTGACTAGCGGTTATACTCTCTTGAACAGGTAAGAAATGAGCTACTTTGGAAAGACGATCGACCACGACGAAAATAGCATTATTCCCTCTCTTGGTCCTGGGAAAACCGGTAATAAAATCCATACTAATTTTATCCCATTTCCATTCAGGAATAGCTAAGGGTTGAAGGGTGCCAGCAGGCCGTTGATGCTCTGCTTTTACACGACGACAAACGTCGCAATTAGCAATATACTGAGCGATTTCTCTCTTCATCCTAGTCCACCAGAACCTCTGGCGTAGGTCCTGATACATCTTAGTACTACCGGGATGAATGGTGAGAGGAGATTCATGAGCTTCCTTAAGGATTAAACGCCTTAGGTTGCGCACTTTGGGAACCACTAGTCGATCCCCGAAGTATACTACCCCTTGATCATCAATGGAGAAACAATTCGCAATTCCTTTCTGAATGTTCCTCTTGATGCGGGAGATTCCCGGATCTACCTTCTGTGCTTTGATAATTTGATCCGTAAGGGTAGGTTTTGCCACCAAGGTAGAAAGAAAACCTTGAGGTATAATGTGAAGGTTAAGCTTCCGAAATTCCTCATGGAGCAGCGGTTGACTTTGTTGTAACATCAGGTTGTTACAATAAGATTTACGACTTAGCGCATCAGCCATGACGTTGGCTTTCCCTGGGGTGTAGGTTATTCCTAAGTCGAAGTCTGTGATCAATTCAACCCAACGTCTCTGCCTGAGATTCAAATCCGGTTGGGTGAAAATGTACTTCAGACTTTGGTGATCAGTGAATATTTCGCAACGGTTACCGAGGAGGTAATGTCGCCAGGTCTTAAGTGCATAGACTACGGCTGCAAGCTCTAGATCATGAGTAGGATAATTCTCCTCATGTGGGTGCAATTGCCGTGAAGCGTAAGCAATTACGTGTCGATCTTGCATGAGAATGCAACCTAGTCCTTGTCGCGAGGCGTCGCAGTAGATAACAAAGTCCTTGGAGAAGTCTGGCGGTACTAGCACGGAAGCAGAGGTCAGGCGTCTTTTCAGTTCCTGAAAGCTGTGCTCACATTGTGGAGTCCATTCGAACTTCTTATCTTTCTTGAGGAGTTCGGTTAGAGGTTTGGCAACTTTGGAGAAGTTCTCGACAAAGCGACGACAATAGCTCGCTAAGCCTAGAAAACTCCGAACTTGCTTGACCGATTCGGGTGGAGTCCAATTAAGGACGGCTTGAACTCGCTCAGGGTTAACAGCAATACCTTTACCAGATATTACATGACCCAGATAGGTCACTTCTGACAACCAGAATTCACATTTTGAAAATTTGGCATAAAGGCGATGCTCTCGAAGTTTCTTCAACACTAGCCTTAAATGTTCGGCATGTTCTTCCTCGTTCTTGGAGTAGATGAGTATATCATCGAGATAAACTACGACGAATTTATCCAAATACTCCATGAAGATTGAGTTCATTAACCGAGAAAAGGTGGCTGGAGCGTTGGTTAATCCGAAGGACATGACGGTGTACTCGTATTGGCCATAACGAGTAACAAAGGCCGTTTTAGGAATGTCCCCGTTTCTGATTTTGATTTGATGGTAGCCCAACCTCAAATCCATCTTGCAGAAGACTGAGGATCCAGCGAGCTGATCATACAGATCATTGATCCTGGGAAGTGGATATTTGTTCTTGATTGTGACCAAATTGACCGGTCGGTAATCTACAACCATCCGATCCGTACCATCCTTCTTCTTGACGAATATGACGGGGCAAGCCCACGGAGATGAACTAGGGCGGATGAAACCCCTTTTCAAGGATTCGTCGAGTTGTTTCTTAAGCTCGGCTAGTTCTAGTGGTGCCATCTTATAAGGTCTTCTAGCAATCGGAACGGTTCCGGGGATGAGGTCTATTACGAACTCAACATCCCTGACAGGTGGAACACCTGGCAATTCCTCTGGAAAGACATCCGGGAAGTCACAGACTACCGGAACGTCCTCAAGGTCTGGCAAAGGGCTGGCGTTAAGAGAATATATTTGTCACTTGGCTATTCGGTCAAGACATTGACTATCTTCCCCGAAGGATGGGTGAGTTGAACAGTCCTAGAGAAGCAATCAATTTTGGCTTGATGAGCTGACATCCAGTCCATACCCAAAATGACATTAATATCTGAAGATTTAAGGGCTATCAAAGATGCAAGGAAAACAAGTCTGTCGACTTGGATTTCATTTCCATGGCTTACTCTAGAGGTTTGCCATTTGGATCCCGGAGTTTGAATTACCATAGAGGTTGGCATATCACCGAATGCGACGTTATGCAAGCGAGCATAGTTTTCGGATATAAAAGAATGAGAGGCTCCTGTATCGAAAAGAACAGATGCCGGGTGGCAGTTAACAAGAAGCGTACCGAGAACGACGTTGGGGTCCTCTTGAGCTTCTTCGGCAGAGATACAGTTGACATGGCCACGTGAAGCGGTGACCGGTTTAGCATGAAACACCTTCCCTGTCGGCTTGCCACGGCCAACAGCTTTAGCAGATTGATTGGGGTTGGTCTGGGGACACTCACGCATATAGTGACCAGATTCCCCACACTTGAAACAAGTCACGGAACTGGTACGTGGAGGAGCATTATTGGTTGGACCCCCATAGGGCTTGGCCGGTGCAGACTGTTGAACAGGGCGAGGCGCCTGGAAGGATGGCCTCGGTGTGAACCTGGGTGGCAGGGCAGTGTTGGGTACCCACACGCGGCGCTTCTGAGGACCAGCACCGGATGAGGAACCCATGTCGCGTCCATGCTTGCGTGTTGCGTCATAGTCAGTCTGACCAGTTTCAGCACTGATGGCTTTGTTGACAAGTTTCGAAAAAGAAGAGCACTCATGCAGACGGAGGTCGCGGCGAAGCTCAGGACTAAGGCCCTTACGGAACCTTGCTTGCTTCTTGGCGTCAGTAGACACTTCCTCAGTTGCATATCGGGCGAGATTACCAAACTCCCTGCTATAGACATCCACAGAAAGTCGGCCTTGGGTGAAATTGCAGAATTCCTCACGTTTACGGTCCATGAGACCCTCCGGAATGTGATGTTCACGGAAAGCCTCGCTGAACTCAGCCCAAGTAGTGACATGGCCCGCTGGGCGCATAGCTCCATAATTCTCCCACCATAGACTGGCGGGGCCTTCAAGATGATATGCAGCAAAGGTGACCTTGTCAGCCTCCGCTACCAGCACGGAACGCAGCTTGTGAGAGATACTGCGAAGCCAGTCATCAGCGTCGAGAGGCTCGACGGAGTGGTGGAACGTGGGTGGATGCAATTTGATAAAATCACTGAGTGACACCACGTTAGCCCTCTGATGGTGTGCTGTATTCTGTTCAATACGCTCCAACAAACGGTTTGTCTCCCGCTTGTTTCTCTCAGCTTCCATCATAACCTCGGCTAGTGAAGGAGGATGAGGCAGATTTTCATTCCTGGCTTCACTGCCTTCGGCCTGCTCTTGGGAAGCAGGGTTAGCGCGCGTGTTGACCATCCTAGGTAAACAAGACAATGATTTAGTCAGAATGATAAAATTCCGACATAGGATACATAATGTAAGGAATAACTCGGAATGCAAGATGATCATCCGTATGACATGGTAGATACAGAAACTGCTTCTTTTATTCCATCGTCATACACACCATACAGGGTTTAGTACAAGACCAAACAAGTACTATTACGGTGAAAAGAGGATTACATCTCATCGGAGGCATTCCAAGCTCCTATACATTATTTTTCTACATCTCCGGAAAGAGTACAAACTAGGTCATATCCCACGAGTCACGCAGGACGATAGATGACACAGCTAGTGCGAACTAGGGATACTATCACTAACTCAGACCGATCCGTAGTAGTCCTCGTAGAAGTCACCTCCATAGCCTGGAAGTTCAACATGATCATCCGGAAACAGACGCTCTCGCGGAGCTTGTGGACCATAGGGGCTAGGATGAGGCCTTGGACCAACAAACGGTGGCCTGCGGGGACCGCGAGGTGGGGTGATGCCTCCTACATCACGCCAAACCATCACGTCTGGCAGAGCAGATCTCACAGGATAGAGATCGCGCATATCTGAGAATCCAGCTTGCACTGCCGGTGCGAACCGAGTCAAAGTGGCCCAGTGGTCAGCACGGGTATTGAAGAGCTCTAACCTCAAGGCCCGATTTTCACGGTCCTTATCCTCGAGCATCTCAGCAGTGGTGCGAGTCCGTGAATCCTCCTGAGTGGAGTCAGCATAGATAGCCTGGAGATATCCTTGTGCTCCCGGAAGTGATCCTGGCATATACCGGAAATCAGAGTCCCGAAATAAACCAGATCTGACTCGCATAATGGTCATCATAGAGTAGGCGGCGTCCTGCACAGCCATCTCAATAGTAACCCCGA
>NW_025233755.1:0-7744 GCF_018294505.1 Triticum aestivum | reverse complement strand
TTAATGCAGTAAAAGAGAGCAGGAGCGAGAACATGGGATTGTATCGATATGATCAAATGGTTGGTTGCTTGCCTGATGGTTCGATGCACTGATACGGTTCTTCGTTAGGGTAATCACGGTACTCCTCGGAGGCAGAACCTGTCGCAAAGGACACCGACACACAACCATCACCAAACAATGTGCAACAATATGATGCATGCATGAAACATAGCAATATGAGTGTGTTGGGCTAATGCAACTAAAACCAGAAGGGTTTGAACAAATTTGAATCAAAGATTCAAATTTCAAACTCAAACATGGCCTTTTAAAGTGCTTTTCCTTGTTCTGCTTAAAACATCAATTTAACTTGTTTGATCATGCATGAAAATAGTACATATGGATAGATTGGATTTTTCTGATCATTTTTCATATATAATTTGTCCAATTTGGAGTTACAGAATAAAAGTTATGAATTTTTGAAGTTTAAATAATATTCTGGAATTTCCTGATTTAATTTAAATCCAGAAATATAATTATTGCGCCAGCATGACGTCAGCATGACGTCAGTGGTCAACTGCGGCTGTCTGGGGTCAAACCTGACGTGTGGGGCCCACACGTCAGTGACAGGGGGGGTTAAACAGGGTTAAATTAATCCTAATTACTAATTAGTGGCGCTGGGGCCCACTAGTCAGTGTCAGGGGGTTAACTAACAGTGGTTAGCGCTAATCCTAATTAGCTACAGGGCTGGGCCCACCTGTCAGGGACTCAGGGGGGTTCCTGCCATGGTCAAAGTGGGTCAAACCCACCGGCGACGTGACGTCGGCGAGGCCCGAGACGGCGGCGCGATGCGGGATCGCGCTACAGGGCACGGGCGAGGCCGTTCTTGGGCTCGTTGGAGAGCTCTTGCTCCCGCACGTCGAACGGTGGCCGTGGCTGTGCCTGAGGTGGCCGGAGTCGACGGCGGCGAGCTCGGCTGCGGCCGCCGGAGTTCGGTCGTGCACGGAAACGGGGTTGGAGCTCGAAGGCGAGCGAAGCGAGGCGCTAGGGATGCTCTATGGAGCCTTACGAACTCGTTGGACTCGCCGGGGTGACCAAATGGTCACCGGAGCTGCGTCGACGGCGAGCTCGGCGACGGCGGAGGTTCGGCCGTGGTGGGGAGGAGGCTACGGTGAGGGAACGAGGGGGAGAAAGGGGGAAACGGTGGCGTAGCTCACCGCGGTTGCAGTGGGCATCGAAGCGGGCTCGGGGACGCGCTGGAGACGGCGAATCGACGGCGACGGTGGTCGGAGCCCGAGGAGGGGAACGGCGACGTGGCGGCGATGCAGGGCTTCCGGAGACCCGTGGAGCGGTGGGGAGGAAGAGGAGGTCGAGGCGGAGCTCCTGAGCTAGTCGGGGGAGCGAGGGGTGGCCGGAGTCGGCTGCTATGGCGAACGGCGGCGACGGTGGTGTTCGGCCGTGTGAGAGAGAGAGAGCGAGGGAGAGGAGGGAAGAGCCGAGGGAGAGTGAGAGAGAGCAGGGGGGGAGGCGTGGCGTCGTCCAGGGCATCGAGCGAGGAGGGGAGGGCAGGCAGGCACGGAGAGAGGTGGCGTGGCGCGGTGGCGCGCGCGCGCGCCGGCCACACTCCCCTCCCTCTGTCGGGACGAAGACGACAGAGGAGGGAGGCGGGCTGGGCCGCCTGCTGGCTGGGCCGGCCAGCTGGATGGGCTGCACAGTGGAGGAGCCCAGGTAAGCTTCTCCCTTTTATTTTTTTCTGTTTTCTAATTTCTGACATTTGTTTTGATTTAAATAATATATTAAATCATTTATTTAACTTATGCCAAATTTTTCAGGGGCTAGATATATTATTCCAGAGCTCCTTTATAATTGGCATAATATTTGGACATATATTAATATATATAGAAATATATTTCCAAAGCAAATATTTATGCATTAATTCCAAATGCCCAAAATAAATGTCCATGAGCCACTAAAAATATTGGTTTGATTTTTATCTCTGTCCAATATTTTCAGAGAGCAACATGAGCATTTTCTTGGACCCTTTTGGAGAAGTTTTTATTTGGATCATTTTCAAAATGATTCTGAGGGTTTCACAGATCCCCATTTCAAGTTTCTGATGAAAGAGTAAACATGATGCAACACTCTAATGCATGACTAGCTAGGGTGTGACAACTCACCCCCACTCAAAAGAATCTCGTCCCGAGATTTGGGTTCCTCCGGGAAGAAGGCGGGATACTCAAGTCGAAGACGATCTTCCCTTTCCCAGGTTGCTTCATCCTCAGAATGGTGCGACCATTGTACTTTGAGGAACTTGATGTTCTGACGTCGGGTGATACGCTCGGCCTGATCGAGGATATGAATGGGGTACTCTCGATATGTAAGATTATCCTGGAGATCAAGCGTTTCATGGTCCACTTCACGGATAGGATCCGAGAAGCAACGCCTGAGTTGAGAAACGTGGAAGACATCGTGGACTCTGGAGAGATGCGGAGGTAGTTCCAGCTGGTAGGCAACTTCCCCTCGTTTGGCAAGAATGCGAAAAGGGCCAATGTAACGAGGAGCCAATTTGCCTTTGATACCGAAACGATGGGTTCCCTTCAGAGGGGTGACCCGAAGATAAGCCTTCTCGTCAACCTCGAAAGTCATAGCCTTATGTTTTCGGTCATATTGACTCTTTTGACGAGATTGGGCTGTTTTCAACTTTTCACGAACGATGCGAACTTGTTCTTCTGCTTCCTGAATCATATCCGGGCCAAAGAATTGTCTTTCCCCGGTCTCTGACCAGTTAAGGGGTGTTCGACACCGTCGTCCATAGAGAACTTCAAAAGGGGCTTTACCCAAGCTAGATTGATAGCTGTTGTTGTAAGCGAATTCGGCAAATGGAAGGCACTTTTCCCAGTCCATTCCGAATGAGATAACAGAGGCTCGAAGCATGTCTTCTAGAATCTGGTTGACGCGTTCCACTTGACCACTCGACTGAGGGTGGAATGCGGTGCTAAAGGAGAGACGGGTTCCCATAGCATTTTGGAAACTTTCCCAAAATCGAGAGGTGAAAAGACTTCCTCGATCCGAGTTAATTTCCAAAGGAACACCATGAAGGGACACTATTCGGGAGATGTATAAGTCTGCCAGCTGACTAGCGGTTATACTCTCTCGAACAGGTAGGAAATGGGCTACTTTGGAAAGACGATCGACCACGACGAAAATAGCATTATTCCCTCTCTTGGTCCTGGGAAAACCGGTAATGAAATCCATACCAATTTTATCCCATTTCCATTCAGGAATAGCTAAGGGTTGAAGGGTGCCAGCAGGCCGTTGGTGCTCTGCTTTTACACGACGACAGACGTCGCAATTTGCAATATACTGAGCAATTTCTCTCTTCATCCTAGTCCACCAGAACCTCTGGCGTAGGTCCTGATACATCTTAGTACTACCGGGATGAATGGTGAGAGGGGATTCATGAGCCTCCTTAAGGATCAACTGCCGTAGATGCTGGTTCTTGGGAACCACTAGACGGTTCTCAAAGTACACAACACCATGATCATTTGTGGAGAAACAACTAGCACCTCCGCTAGCAATGTTCTCCTTGATCTTAGCTATTCCCTTATCTCACTTCTGGGCAGCAATGATTTGATCCGTAAGAGTAGGTTTCGCCACCAAGGTGGAAAGAAATCCTTGAGGAACAATGTGAAGGTTAAGCTTCCGAAATTCCTCATGGAGAAGCGGTTGACTTTGTTGTAACATCAGATTGTTACAATAAGATTTACGACTTAGCGCATCAGCCATGACGTTGGCTTTCCCTGGGGTGTAGGTTATTCCTAAGTCGAAGTCTGTGATCAATTCAACCCAACGTCTTTGCCTGAGGTTCAGATCCGGTTGGGTGAAGATGTACTTCAAACTTTGGTGATCAGTGAATATTTCGCAACGATTACCGAGGAGGTAATGTCGCCAGGTTTTAAGTGCATAGACTACAGCTGCAAGCTCTAGATCATGAGTAGGATAATTCTCCTCATGTGGGTGCAATTGCCGTGAAGCGTAGGCAATTACGTGTCGATCTTGCATGAGAATGCAACCTAGTCCTTGTCGCGAGGCGTCGCAGTAGATAACAAAATCCTTGGAGAAGTCTGGCGGTACCAGTACGGGAGCAGAAGTCAGGCGTCTTTTCAGTTCCTGAAAGTTGTGCTCACATTGTGGAGTCCACTCGAACTTCTTATCTTTCTTGAGGAGTTCGGTTAGAGGTTTGGCAACCTTGGAGAAGTTCTCGACAAAGCGACGACAATAGCTCGCTAAGCCTAGAAAACTCCGAACTTGCTTGACCGATTCAGGTGGAGTCCAGTTAAGGACGGCTTGAACTCGCTCAGGGTTAACAGCAATACCTTTACCAGATATTACATGACCCAGATAGGTCACTTCTGGCAACCAGAATTCACATTTAGAAAATTTGGCATAAAGGCGATGCTCTCGAAGTTTCTGCAACACTAGCCTTAGATGTTCGGCATGTTCTTCCTCGTTCTTGGAGTAGATGAGTATATCATCGAGGTAAACTACAACGAATTTATCCAAATACTCCATGAAGATTGAGTTCATTAACCGAGAAAAGGTGGCTGGAGCGTTGGTTAAACCGAAGGACATGACGGTGTACTCGTATTGGCCATAACGAGTAACAAAGGCCGTTTTAGGAATGTCTCCGTTTCTGATTTTGATTTGATGGTAGCCCAACCTCAAATCCATCTTGGAGAAGACTGAGGATCCAGCGAGCTGATCATACAGGTCGTTGATCCTGGGAAGCGGATATTTGTTCTTGATTGTGACCAAATTGACAGGTCGGTAATCTACAACCATCCGGTCCGTACCATCCTTCTTCTTGACGAATAGGACGGGGCAAGCCCACGGAGATGAACTAGGTCGGATGAAACCCTTTTTCAAGGACTCATCGAGTTGTTTCTTAAGCTCGGCTAGTTCTAGGGGTGCCATCCTATAGGGTCTTCTAGCAATCGAAACGGTTCCCGGAATGAGGTCTATTACGAACTCAACATCCCTGTCAGGTGGAACACCTGGCAATTCTTCTGGGAAGACATCCGGGAAGTCACGGACTACCGGAACGTCCTCAAGGTCTGGCAAAGGGCTGGCGTTAAGAGAATATAATTGTCGCTTAGCTATTCGGGTCAAGACATTGACTATCTTCCCCGAAGGATGGGTGAGTTGAACAGTCCTAGAGAAGCAATCAATTTTGGCTTGATGAGCTGACATCCAGTCCATACCCAGAATGATATTGATATCTGAAAATTTAAGGGCTATCAAAGAGGCAAGGAAAACAAGTCTGTCGACTTGGATTTCATTTCCATGGCTTACTCTAGAAGTTTGCCATTTGGATCCCGGAGTTTGAATTACCATAGAGGTTGGCATATCACCGAATGCGACGTTATGCAAGCGAGCATAGTTTTCAGATATAAAAGAATGAGAGGCTCCTGTATCGAAAAGAACAGATGTCGGGTGGCAATTAACAAGAAGCGTACCGAGAACGACGTTGGGATCCTCTTGAGCTTCTTCGGCAGAGATACAGTTGACATGGCCACGTGTAGCGGTGACCGGCTTGGCGTGGAATACTTTTCCTGTCGGCTTGCCACGGCCAACAGCTTTAGCAGACTGGTTGGGGTTGGTCTGGGGACACTCACGCATATAGTGGCCAGATTCCCCACACTTGAAACAAGTCACGGAACTGGTACGTGGAGGAGCATTGTTAGTTGGACCCCCATAGGGCTTGGCCGGTGCAGACTGCTGAACGGGGCGAGGCGCCTGGAAGGATGGCCTCGGTGTGAACCTGGGTGGCAGGGCGGTGTTGGGTACCCACACGCGGCGCTTCTGAGGACCAGCACCGGATGAGGAACCCATATCACGGCCATGCTTGCGTGTTGCGTCATAGTCAGTCTGACCAGTTTCAGCACTGATGGCTTTGTTGACAAGTTTCTGAAAAGATGTGCACTCATGCAGACGGAGGTCACGGCGAAGCTCAGGACTAAGGCCCTTACGGAACCTTGCTTGCTTCTTGGCGTCAGTAGAAACTTCCTCGGTTGCATATCGTGCGAGATTACCAAACTCCCTGCTGTAAACATCCACAGAAAGTCGGCCTTGGGTGAAACTGCAAAATTCTTCACGTTTGCGGTCCATGAGACCCTCCGGAATATGATGCTCACGGAAAGCCTCGCTGAACTCAGCCCAAGTAGTGACATGGCCCGCTGGGCGCATAGCTCCATAATTTTCCCACCATAGACTGGCGGGGCCTTCAAGATGATATGTAGCAAAGGTGACCTTGTCAGCCTCCGCTACCAGCGCGGAACGCAGTTTGTGAGAGATACTGCGAAGCCAGTCATCAGCGTCGAGAGGCTCGACGGAGTGGTGGAACGTGGGTGGATGTAATTTGATAAAATCACTGAGTGACACCACGTTAGTCCTCTGATGGTGTGCTGTGTTCTGTTCAATACGCTCCAACAAACGGTTGGTCTCCCGCTTGTTTCTCTCAGCTTCCATCATAACCTCGGCTAGTGAAGGAGGATGAGGCAGATTTTCATTCCTGCCTTCACTGCCTTCGGCCTGCTCTTGAGAAGCAGGATTAGCGCGCGTGTTGACCATCCTAGGTAACAAGACAATGATTTAGTCAGAATGATAAAATTCCGACATAGGATACAGAATGTAAGGAATAACTCGAAATGCAAGATGATCATCCGTATGACATGGTAAAAACAGAAACTGCTTCTTTTATTCCATCGTCATACACACCATACAGGGTTTAGTACAAGACCAAACAAAGTACTATTACGGTGAGAAAAGGATTACATCTCATCGGAGGCATTCCAAGCTCCTATACATTATTCTTCTACACCTCCGGAAAGAGTACAACTAGGTCATATCCCACGAGTCACGCGGGACGATAGACGACACAGCTAGTGCGAACTAGTGATACTACCACTAACTCAGACCGATCCGTAGTAGTCCTCGTAACAGTCACCTCCATAGCCTGGAAGCTCAACATGATCATCCGGAAACAGACGATCTCGCAGAGCTTGTGGACCATAGGGGCTAGGATGAGGCCTTGGACCAACAGACGGTGGCCTGCGGGGACCGCGAGGTGGGGTGATGCCTCCTACATCACGCCAAACCATCACGTCTGGCAGAGCAGACCTCACAGGATAGAGATCGCGCATATCTGAATATCCAGCTTGCACCGCCGGTGCGAACCGAGTCAAAGTGGCCCAGTGGTCAGCACGGGTATTGAAGAGCTCTAACCTCAAGGCCCGATTTTCACGGTCCTTATCCTCGAGCATCTCAGCAGTGGTGCGAGTCCGTGAATCCTCCTGAGTGGGGTCAGCATAAATAGCCTGGAGATACCCTTGTGCTCCCGGAAGTGATCCTGGCATATACCGGAAATCAGAGTCCCGAAATATACCAGATCTGACTCGCATAATGGTCATCATAGAGTAGGCGGCGTCCTGCACAGCCATCTCAATAGTAACCCCGAGTCCATAAGAGCAGTGAAGAGGCTCGGTGGATCCAGGATAAGATGGAAATATCCTGACAGTGCAGAGATACTGGCTTTGATTAAAGTCTCGGAATTGCTCTTCGACCGTGTACTCAGGATACCAGCGGTATCCAGCCTCAGTCATTACCCTGACCAACTTGGCAGTATGGCCGGGTACATCTAGGCATCGAGTCAGGCGAACCACTTGATTGAGGTCGCGAGTGGCCATCTGAAAGCACAATCATAATGCAA
>NW_025233754.1:6500-7744 GCF_018294505.1 Triticum aestivum | reverse complement strand
ATAGGCTCGTAGCCAGACTCAGATCAAATACCAAGATCTCGTTAAGCGTGTTAAGTATCCGCGAACGCCGAACAGGGCCAGGCCCACCTGTCTCCTAGGTGGTCTCAACCTGCCCTGTCGCTCCGCCACAAAGTAACAGTCGGGGGCCGTCGGGAACTCAGGCCCACCTCTACCGGGATGGAGCCACCTGTCCTTTCAGCCCCCTCGTCAGAATCACTTGCGGGTACTCAATGAGCTGACCCGACTTTAGTCACCATCTGTATAGTATGTATGTATGTATAATATATACCCGTGATCACCTCCCAAGTGATCACGGCCCGATAGTATAGCAAGGCAGACTGACAAGAATGTAGGGCCAATGATGATAAACTAGCATCCTATACTAAGCATTTAGGATTGCAGGTAAGGTATCAACAGATGTAGCAACAATGTCAGGCTATGCATCAGAATAGGATCAACGGAAAGCAGTAACATGCTACACTACTCTAATGCAAGCAGTATAGAGAAGAATAGGCGATATCTGGTGATCAAGGGGGGGGGGCTTGCCTGGTTGCTCTGGCAAGAGAGAGGGGTCGTCAACTCCGTAGTCGAACTGGGCAGCAGCAGCGTCGGTCTCGTAGTCTACCGGAGAGAAGAGGGGGAAGAAACAATGAATACCAAGTAAACAGATGCATATCGATGCATGACATGTCAAGAAGCGATGCTAGGCGTGCCCTAACGTGGTATGAGGTGGTACTGGTTAAGGGGGGATCATCCGGGAAAGTATTCCCGGTGTTTCGTGTTTTCGGGCAGAGGAGCCGGAGGGGGAAAGTTGCGGGTTCGATAGGTTAGGGGGGTGTGGTGGACGAACGGACTGCGTATCCGGAATCGTCTCGTCGTTCTGAGCAACTTTCATGTTGAAAATATTTTAATCCGAGTTACGGATTAAAAGATATGATTTTTAAAAGATTTTAACAATTTTGGAATTTAATTATTTATTTAATTAATTCGAAAAAATGTATTTATGACGTCAGCATGATGTCATGCTGACGTCAGCAGTCAACAGGGGTTGACTGAGTCAACCCTGACATGCGGGTCCCACTAGTCATTGACTGTTTAGTCTAAATAATGTTTAGCTAATCTAATTACTGTTTAATTAAACTAATTAGTTAATTAGGTTAATCTAATTATGATTAATTAACTTAATTAATTCCTTAATTAATTAATTAACTTAAATATTATTTATTTATTTAATATATTTTTTT
>NW_025233754.1:0-5088 GCF_018294505.1 Triticum aestivum | reverse complement strand
TTTTTTTTATTTCTTTTCAGTTTTCTTTTATTTTAGTTTTATAAAATTTAAAAGTGACAACTAATTTGGTGTTATTTAATAGGTCACAGCCCCAAATATTCTGGCACCTTAAATAAAGTGTTTTGCATGTGCTTATTATTTTAAAATCATTTTAGATAATTGTTTTATCGTTGTTTTAGTTTATTTAGTGCATCTAATCATATTATAAAAATGTGGTTTCACCACCATAATTACTTAGGATTTATTGGTCAACCTTAGAACATTTAATTTTTGACAATTGAAAACTTTTATTATTTGCTTGATTTTGAATTTGAATTCGAACGGGATTTGATGCATCTAGAGGTTAACAACAGTAATCGTGGTGACGTGGCATCGTTAATAGGGAATTACTGTAGCCTAAATATCCGGGCGTCACAATTCTCCTCCACTACAAGAAATCTCGTCCCGAGATTTAAGCGGTGGAGTAAGGGGGGAAAGGTGTTGGTAGCGAAAAACCTAACGAGTCTTCTCGGTCTTGGCTTCCCTTTCGAAGAGGTTGATCCCTTTCGTTGATGTCTTCATTTCACTGCTTCAAGTCACCATGATCAATTTGTCATCCTTCCTTCGGGATCTCCATCGTACTTACGAATAGGTAAGGGGCAGCTCTACAACGATAGGATGTTACAAGGGAAAACCTTCTGGGGGTTTCCCAAGTATGAACATATGAGTATCTCTCGAGTTGAACAAAGGAAACACATCGAGAGCAAAGTAAGACGGTGCAATAAGAAGTTTCAAGCGGATAGGCAATCGTTCATTGCCTGAAACAGAGTGTGAATGGGGTTCAGAGCAATGAGATTGAGTATTGCGTCTGTTACCAAAATAGATCACTTGGGACGGTGGCCCGTGAATTACATACGAGGCCACACGCGAGGAACAACCTTGGGAAGAGGGGGTGCAGGAGAGTCAGGTTTCGATCCTGTGGAACTGTGGGTTATGGGCCCACCATGTGGTTGAAAGTAGGAAGGGGGCCGACATTTTGCACGGTCATGATAGTAAGACGTGTCAAAGGGTAGCCTGTCAGATATGTCGGCAACAACATCGATACCAAGGGCGAGGGACGAAGAGAACCATTTTCCTGCTCGTTGAACGAGGCGGGCCAATAGGCAAAGTTCTCGTCCATCGGTGGTTACCGGAATATCATCAACAATCGTAACAGGGTCTTACTGACCAATTATACATCGAGGTGTTTACATAAGCAGTGAATCTTTACTGCTTAGATTATATAGATCACAAGAATGTCAAACACACAATGGAAAGGAAAATATGAATATCAGATTAAACAGAACAATGGAAAGGAAAATGTGTTAAAACACATAATTCAGGGGTATATCCTTCCCAAGGACAAGCAGAGCAAGATATCCATGACAGGATATAAAGTAGACAATCATTTAGGTAAGGGGAGGAGGAATCTCATGATATTACCCATACAACGGTGTTAGGATAAATGATAAACAAAATTTAGCATCGTGCTTCAAATGTTCCTGTTGAAAATCGGAGTACCATTGACATGCTTCGAGGTAGCATTGACATGGTCTTTAGGTGAAGATCAGACTTTGGAAACACGAAGGATCCATCAGGAATAACTTGTAGAATAAGTCTTACAATTTCCTCCAGGAAGAATGGTTGTCCTTGCAAAAGAAATTATAACGATAGGTCCTCCACCCAGGGGGGGTGCTAGGCATGACATCATGTTACCGGGTCACGTAGAGATCAATGTTACAACTCTTGGAGATATGTTCCAACCATCATATCTGACCGAGATTCAGATCCGGTTGGTGTCAGGATACCTCAGACTTAGGATACCTGAGAAGAAAAAGGTGCAACGCAAATTGACGAGATGACATTGTAAGATTCTCGGGGAAATGAACTATGAAGTGATTTCCGTTATCAAGAGTCCATCATTAACCCAAGGAGAGGACAAGGAGGTGTCTGGTGAACTCAACGGCAATTCACCGAGATTCCCAAAAGATGGATGTCCACAATTAAGTGAACAAGGAGATAACATTTGTCAGATCAAATGATATAAGGAAGTATGCTCGAGGAAAACATACACAATTAAACATTGGTTGAAAGGTGCGCCCGAAATATGGGTTGGGTTGCACGACCAATGTCAGAATGGTGATGCAATAATCAATAGCCTAAGAATGAACTTTCGACCATTAACTTCAAAGAGATAGGGTTGCTAGAAGGAAAGAATCCAAACAACACCGTTCACTTGTTGGAATTAACACAAGGACCAAGAAAGAATGGTGATGGTGAGAAGTATTTCTATGTCAAGAATTCTCAAGGGTGGTGAATTTCTTGCCACACTCTTGACATGTAAAGGGTAATACTCCAAGGTAAAGAAGAACAGATGCTGGATAGCAAGGAACTCAAGGTATAACACAAAACACGACCAGTTTGTGTTGGAGGGAAGTCAATAAAGTGGTCGATGATAATACCGATCACCGAGGGCAAGGATGGTATTACTCACCAAGAATTCGATATATATCTTGGTAGAGCTTAGGATGTTGATGATGATCACGACACAGTTGTCGAGAGATTTCATGAAGATGTAATCGATCGGCGACGACATCAAGTCAAAGTAATGATGAAGTGAAAGGTTATTGGAACCAAGGGTACGACACAAACTCGAAACCAAGCTTGTTGTTCAAGGCGAAATGATATGACGATGAGGATCGACGTAAGGTTAGTTCATCGTCGAAAATTGTGCTCCGAGAAGAAGGACCGGGTAGCACAGTTAAAATCATCACGACAATGATATAGTCAGACAGGCTAGGAATGGCGTGATCGGGTACAAACTCGTACTTATAGCAGCTTACTGAAGAGTTGTTGAACCGTAGTGCGGACTCGGTTCAGTTATCGGTGTCTTTGAGTGTTCAGTAACACAGAGCCCGCGAAAAATTGGAATCAGTGGGAAGGTAGCACTTGATGAAGAACTCATAAAATGATCAAATGTGAAGGACACTGTCGGATATCAATCCAACAAAGGACTTGATGGTCCACAAAGGATCTGATGTGAGTATCGATACTCAACCAGAAAAGGAAGGAATGCAAATGCAACAGCTTATGGAATCCTCTGAATAATTCAAAGCTTAAATGCAAAGGAATTATGATTTCCAAAACAAAGGACCAGAAGCAGACGTTCTGATCAAGGATGGATCAATTGAATATACCAGAGGCACAATCGACGACAGATAGTTTGGTCGAGAACCAGCTCATGTTAAAAATGACGTCTGAGCCGGAAAGATAATCCTAGGACTCGACTGATGATTGTGAACATTCACAACGTATTGAATCAACGGACTCAAAAATGATGGTGACCAAGGATTCCAATACGATTACTATACTTATGGGATTAATCATAATGAAAGCAAACAAGAAATTCCAGAGCAATAGGTTGCTGAGGATTTTCGGAATATCGAATGGTATTTCGAAGACTTTTGTATAACACATGAACAACTGGGGATGAGCGGATACTCGATAAGTGCGAGAATTAACCGTAGGGGTATTCAGATGACAAAGAACATCAAGGCAGTAAGCTCAAAGGATTATCGAAGCAACGACGAGTTTTTCAAGGTATCTTGTAATAACAAGACCAACTGGGGATGAAGGTAAGAATAACAACTGCAAGTAGTTATCCATAAGGGTTTACGGTGGAAGGGGAATTGCAAACGCGATGAACACAAGTTCTCGAGTTAACAACGGAGAGTATCTTCAGGGTCTTCTGGTGCAGCAGACGATCATCAGTAATAAGGGGCTCTCCGGGTGAAAATGATAACGAGATCCTAATGTTAGATTTTAGTAAAAATCGTTTAACCCGAATAGAAGAGGGTTCAGAATCCCAGAGTAAAGGTCGAGGAGTAAAAGATCCTACTACCACCCAATGGCGACGTGGGCCCATGGGCCGCACAGCCATGTTAGTAAAAGTTTTGTAAAGTCTAGACTCGACTTCGGCCAAGGAGTGTGGAAGGGGGATTCCTACAGGCAGTCGGCTCTGATACCAACTTGTGACGCCCCCGATTCAATCGTACACTAATCATGCACGCAAATGTGTACGATCAAGATCAGGGACTCACGGGAAGATATCACAACACAACTCTACAAATAAAATAAGTCATACAAGCATCCTAATACAAGCCAGGGGCCTCGAGGGCTCGAATACAAGTGCTCGATCATAGACGAGTCAGCGGAAGCAACAATATCTGAGTACAGACATAAGTTAAACAAGTTTGCCTTAAGAAGGCTAGCACAAACTGGGATACAGATCGAAAGAGGCGCAGGCCTCCTGCCTGGGATCCTCCTAAACTACTCCAGGTCGTCGTCAGTGAGCTGCACGTAGTAGGGGCACCTCCGGTGTAGTAGGGGTCGTCGTCGACGGTGGCGTCTGGCTCCTGAACTCCAGCATCTGGTTGCGACAACCAGAAAGAAAGGAAAGGGGAAAAAGGGGGAAGAAAGCAACCGTGAGTACTCATCCAAAGTACTCGCAAGCAAGGAACTACACTACATATGCATGGGTATATGTGTAAGGAGGCCATATCAGTGGACTGAACTGCAGAATGCCAGAATAAGAGGGGGATAGCTAATCCTGTCGAAGACTACGCTTCTGGCAGCCTCCATCTTGCAGCATGTAGGAGAGAGTAGATTGAAGTCCTCCAAGTAGCATCTTCAAGTAGCATCTCCAAGCAGCATCGCATAGCATAACCCTACCCGGCGATCCTCTCCTCGTCGCCCTGCGGAAAAGCGATCACCGGGTTGTCTGTGGAACTTGGAAGGGTGTGTTTTATTAAGTATCCGGTTCTAGTTGTCATAAGGTCAAGGTACAACTCCAAGTCGTCCTGTTACCGAAGATCACGGCTATTCGAATAGATTAACTTCCCTGCAGGGGTGCACCACATAGCCCAACACGCTCGATCCCATTTGGCCGGACACACTTTCCTGGGTCATGCCCGGCCTCGGAAGATCAACACGTCGCAGCCCCACCTAGGCAAAACAGAGAGGCCAGCACGCCGGTCTAAACCTAAGCGCACAGGGGTCTGGGCCCATCGC
>NW_025233753.1:5723-7744 GCF_018294505.1 Triticum aestivum | reverse complement strand
ATATAGTGTGTGGGTTCTTGAGTGTTTTTTTGGTGGGGGTGTCAATAAAAAATGTAACATATGCAATGTGTGTGAAATAGAGTCCTGGATATATCATATATATGGAGGGGGCGATCACAAGAAGAGAGTGGAGGTATCATCGGCTTGAGGTATCCATAGAATCAAAGAGAGGGATGATGATGATGATGATGTGTGTGTGTGTGTGTGTGTGTGTGTGCGGGATCGATAAAGAGTGCCATCGAATTTGTGTGTGCCCACGTCAAAGATATAGGGTGGCTGGCCTACTGGAACGTGAGAGGGGACATGTGCAGTTTGTCTCTGTGGCATGGATACCTACCTACAACTCTCGACTATCAGTGTGTGGTGGGGGGGGAGGCCTTATTAACTATAGAGGTACAATGGCTGGTATATGTGTGGAGGAGGAGAGAGGCCTACCTTATGTATTAAGGGAGATCGATCGGCATCCATGCATATGTGTAGGAGAGGAATAAGGTTGGGAGAGAGACAGAGCTGGAGTGTTGGAGGGGGTGGTACTGGAGTTGCTTCTAACAAATGGTGGGAGAGGCTTGCTAGACAAACGGAGGGCACGCCTGCAATATCAATAAGAGAGGGGATGGCTGCCTGTCTGTCCACGTGCGTGTGAGAGATGGATTAGGATGCATGCACGAATGATGAGGGGGGACGATATGGCTGTGGTAAGCAGACGTAACTACATAGGAAGATCAATCATCCTCTGTCAGAGAAAGGAGAGACATAACTTGTGAGGTACGTCGATCGATGGGTGGGGGGAAATAGTTAAAGTCGACCTAGGTATATGTAGGGAGATCGATCGACATACATGCATGTATGTGTTAGAAGCAAATAAGGCCCGGGGAGAAGGATAGAGAGAGAGAGGGATGCATCTAAGAGGTGGTGCGAGAGGCATACTATATCAAGGGGGAAGGAGTGTGCGAGTACGAGATCGATGAAAAGAGTGGTGGGAGTGAGGCATGGACGGTGAGAAGAGAAGAGGGAAAGCTTGTGTTTGTGGTAGGCACACCTGTCTAGAGAGGCACATCGATCGATTTGTGCCGTAAAGGAGCTTGGGGGCCTACACACCATGGGTGAACGGCCTAAAGTGAAAAGACGAATTTGCATGCACGAGAGAAAGTTAGCGCTAGCTACAAAGATAAGAGGATTGTGTGGGTGTAAAAGACGAATAGAGATCATATTTCATTATAAAAAGCAAATTCAGATATTTGAAGAATTTATAATAGTGTTTTAAACCGGTGCATGTGTGAATATATATAACGGTGATACACATGGTGTGGTTATGAACATGTTATACTACATATAATATATTTTATCTCTACTCTCATAAAAAACGGAGTTGTTGATGACGGTGTGCCTGCCATCCTGCAATATAGGCCGTCCGATTTATATCTGACGGATAGGAAGGAAAATATGGCAATTTTGAAAAAAGATACCCACACCCCTCTCCATATTTGCAAATAAGGCCTCCCCTTGATCATGTTGATGTTTCATGGAACGCATGGGCATCTTACTAGTACTACATATAATATATAGAACATTGATTATAATTTGGGCTATTGTGTGGCTTTTGTAGCTCAGGGCTAAATACTTGTCATAATGTAGGGGGCGGGGCACTATACTTTGTGTGATAAACACGGTGTACGTATGGAACATGGTTTAGATTATGAATATATAGTTAGTACATCAAATGTACTATTATTTGGAATCAACATCAAATGTATTCAAAAAATTGAATTCGAGTTCATATAGTACACATAGTTCATATCTATTTCTATAGTAATCATGTGGTGTGTTGTTAAGGTAATACACGAATGATGGTTGAAGTTGGCAACAATCATGATTGTAGATTCTTATTGAAATAGAGAAACAAATTCAAATTCAGTTCGAATTGCAGCGGTAGTATAAACATTTGGAATGCACTAAAATGTTGGTATGAGTAGGTTACATGCCTTATACAATTAGCGAAAACATTTAATTGGACATAACAT
>NW_025233753.1:0-5121 GCF_018294505.1 Triticum aestivum | reverse complement strand
GGGGGAGTAGATTTTATTTGTGACCACACAAATTACATATCCTATGGCCATCAAACTACATGCATAATGCCATGGAATGTAAAACACACAGCAGATAGAGGAGAGCGACAAACACATGAAACCACACCTTGTAAACTTTGCAGAAAAACCACGTCACATCTTTCTTACACCCTAACTAAACGAATGACCCCGACCTGAGAAAGCGGTAGCATCAGATATGGCATATACATGAATTAAGCATTTAGTGTTTTGCCAAAACAGTATAAACAAAGACTATCTGAACGTGCCCTTAAATTTGAAATAAATCATCAAAACAATAGTTGTGCTGAAGTAATAATTATATGCCATCTAGCTTTCGTTCTCAGTCGCATTGGCCCCACCATTGGAATTAGGAGAAACGTATTTTTTTTGAATCAAAAGCTATCGTGGCAATTCATCAACCAATTGACTCTCCATGTTTTTGAGAAAATTCATCCGAACGCAAAATTGACATCATGTTTCCTGATGTATGTCTACCCATTCAATCTCGACCTTAATATTGGTTATGTAGTTTGTAGAAATTGTTTTCTTATTGTAGCAGTATAAGTTGATTCTTTTTATCTTGTTTCAAAACCGTATTACTTCTCGTAGTGCACAAATATCAAACCCACATATATAAGTTGATCCGTTTTCATCTTTTTCATATTATTGTAGTCGCGCACATGCTTGTGGCATACAACTTCTGCTCTTCTTTGTATTGGAATCTTACCCACTGCTGCCCTTGTCAAAGTATTGGCATGCAGTATAGAGGTGCTCTTCCCTGTCCCTTTTGTTCATGTGCACCATTGTAGCAAGACGGTGACAAACTCCTCATAGTTAATCAATCCCAGACACTTCTCATATCGTCCATACTAAATTCTGACCAAAAACTCAAAGAACAGGTAAAATTGAAAACCGAAAGAAACTTGATCTGGGATAACAATTTTGCTAGAAAGCCAATTGCATGCTGAAAATATATTTTCACTGAACATACCCTAGTTGTTAATTATTCGGAAAAATATTGGAGGCCTTTTTCAATCGGACGAACGTCTAATCGACTCCTCGCAAGTGCCTCCTCGACGCTTCACAAAACATTATCAAAGTCATGCCTCGATCAGCGCGGCGTTCTTGCACGGACAGAGAGAGATGTGGATGGAGAATTCCCTGGATGGAAGCTAGACCAAATGAGTCGATGGACTTCCTGCGACAAATTGTTAGACACAACTCTGTGGCTCGACTGGAACTACGCAATCACCGAAGAGAACAACAATATGTTGATCATCTCACATCCTGAACTGCATGGTTGGAGGTTGTCTTCTAGGAAGATGTAACGCAGATTCAGAAAAACAATGATATTAGTATACGCTATACAAAGATCCTTTACAGGCGTTTCCTTGTAATTCTTCTTGAGGCACTCGTGCATAGCTGGAGGTTGTCTTCTAGGCGGAGAAGGTGCTCTGAAAAAGTTCAATGTTCTTTCATTAGTACAATGAAAATATACACTAAAAATTCCCTTTGTTGGTGTTCCTCTCAAGGAGATGCTCCCCTGCTGGTGTCGCCGGGGGCTGCACACGAGAAAAATAAATATGTCTGGGCCAGGGAAGGTGCTAACGGGTCACTACAATACATCACGAACTTGCAGGTGCAGGGTTTAAATTTCAAAGCCGAAGGAGAACATGCTCGTGATCTTGTTCATGAACCTTCAGAATTGAGGACGTGGGAGCGACTGGGATGTTGATACGTCTCCAACGTATCTATAATTTTTGATTGCTCCATGCTACTTTATCTACTGTTTTGGACTATATTGGGCTTTATTTTCCACTTTTATATTATTTTTGGGACTAACCTATTAACCGGAGGCCCAGCCCAGCGGTCGATGAGTGGAGTAATAGTAGTAGATGCAAAATCGTTTCGATCTACTTGTTTTGGACGTGATGCCTATATACATGATCATTTCCTAGATATACTCATAACTATGCTCAATTCTGTCAATTGCTCAACAGTAATTTGTTCACCCACCGTAGAATACTTATGCTCTTGAGAGAAGCCACTAGTGAAACCTATGTCCCCCGGGTCTATTCTCATCATATCAATCTCTATCACTTTATTTACTTGCTTTGTTTTTACTTTGCCTTTTACTTTTTACTTTGCATCTATCTATCAAAAATACCAGAAATATTATTTATCATCTCTACCAGACCTCACTATCATAAGTGACCGTGAAGGGATTGACAACCCCTAATCGCGTTGGTTGCGAGTTGCTATCGTTTTGTGTAGGTACGAGGGACTTGTGCGTGGTCTCCTACTGGATTGATACCTCGGTTCTCAAAAACTGAGGGAAATACTTACGCTACTTTGCTGCATCATCCTCTCCTCTTTGGGGAAAACCAACGCAGTGCTCAAGAGGTAGCAAGAATAATTTCTGGCGCCGTTGCCGGGGAGGCTCACGCAAGCAAGTCAACCATACCAAGTACCCATCACAATCCCTATCTCTCGCATTACATTATTTGCCATTTGCCTCTCGTTTTCCTCTCCCCCACTTCACCCTTGCCGTTTTATTCGCCCCTCTTCCGTTCGATCTTGTGTCCCCATGTACCTTCTTTTTTGCTTGCATCTTCGCTTGCTAAAAGTTTATGGATCCTCATCCACTTGCTAATCTCTTTAAGAGATCCAATTATGTTGAACCTATTGCTAGTGAGTTGAGTGCACTAGATTATCTTTATGTGGTTTTGCTTGAAATTCGTGAATCTAAAAATTATGATGAAGAAATTTATGAAGAGATGCACGATAACTCCTTGAATAAAAAGCATGATTGCAATGATTTTCCTATAAATTCTCTTGATGTCAATTGTGCTAATAATATGCAAAACCCTAAGCTTGGGAATGCTACTTTTGCTATGTCTACTACTTGTTTCAATGATCATGATTGGGGTGATTCTTCTTACAACCTTGAAAATTTATTTAAGCCCCATGATGAATATGAGATTGATAATAATGTTTGCAATAATATTGAAAGTTGGTTTGGAAGAGTGCCAACTTTGGATCCCACATTTTTGGAGTATGTTCAATCTTATGATATTTTTGATAAAAGTGGGTTCGGAAAGGTCATGACTCTAGCTAATGTTAATCCCACTATCTTGGAAGAGTGTCAACTTTGCATGCATGTGGATCGTGTTGAGAATATGTTATGTGATAGCTATTTTGTTGAATTTGCTTATGATCCTACATGTAATTATTATGATAGAGGAAAATATGGTTGTAGAAATTTTCATGTTACTAAATTACCTCTCGTCATGTTGAGATTGCTATCATCTCTTTCTTATTCCTTGCATATGCTAGTTTTTGTTTGCCTTGCAAATTTGTTTGCTTATAATATGCCTATGCATAGGAAGTATGTTAGACTTATACGTCTTTGTCACGTGTTTCATGATGCTCTCTTTGCGCTTCAATTCTTGTCTTTCTTGTGAGCATAATTAAAATTATCAATGCCTAGCTAGGGGCGTTAAACGATAGCGCTTGTTGGGAGGCAACCCAATTTTATTTTGTTTTTTTGTTTTTTCTTCTGTTTAGAAATAAATAATCCATCTACCTTATGTTTGGATGTGGTTTTATGTTTTAATTAGTGTTTGTGCCAAGTAGAACCTATAGGATAACCTATGATGATAGTTGATTTGATTCTGCTGAAAAACAGAAACTTTGCGCGCACGAATTTAGTTATGATAAATCACAGAAATGTTATTTTGCCTTTATTCTTTTTGCTGCTGTTCAATAAACAAAGTTTCCAGGACTTCCTATTTTGGTAGAATTTTTAGAGTTCCAGAAGTTTGCGTTAGTTACAGATTGCTACAGACTGTTCTGTTTTTGACAGATTCTGTTTTTCGTGTGTTGTTTGCTTATTTCAATGCATCTATGACTAGTAATTCAGTCTATGAACCATAGGGAAGTCGGAATACAGTAGGTTTAACACCAATATAAATAAAGAATGAGTTCATTACAGTACCTTGAAGTAGTCTTTTGTTTTCTTTCTCTAACGGAGCTCACGAGATTTCTGTTGAGTTTTGTGTTGTGAAGTTTTCAAGTTTTGGGTGAATTCTTTTGATGGATTATGGAACAAGGAGTGGCAAGAGCCTAAGCTTGGGGATGCCCATGGCACCCCCAAGATAATACAAGGACACCAAAAAGTCAAAACTTGGGGATGCCCCGGAAGGCATCCCCTCTTTCGTCCACTTCCATCGTAATTTACTTGGAGCTATATTTTTATTCACCACATGATATGTGTTTTGCTTGGAGCGTCTTGTCTTATTTGTGTCTTTGCTTGTTAGTTTACCACAATCATCCTTGCTGTACACATCTTTTGAGAGAGCCATACATGATTTGGAATTTGTTAGAATACTCTATGTGCTTCACTTATATCTTTTGAGCTTGATAGTTTTGCTCATAGTGCTTCACTTATATCTTTTGAGCGTGATAATTTTTGCTCTAGTGCTTCACTTATATCTTTTAGAGCATGGTGGTGGCTTTGTTTTAAAGAAACTATTGATCTCTCATGCTTCACTTAGATTATTTGAGAGTCGTTAAATAGCATGGTAATTTGCTTAATGTTAATATACTTGGTGTTCAAGATATGTGAACCTTTCTTTTGAGTGCGTTGAATAGTAAGATAAGTTTGATGCTTGATAATTGTTTTGAGATATGGAGGTGATAATATCAAAGTCATCTAGTTGGGTGATTATGAATTTGAGAAATACTTGTGTTAAAGTTTGCAAGTCCCGTAGCATGCACGTATGGTTAAAGTTGTGTAACAAATTTGAAACATGAAGTGTACCTGGCTTGTGCATCCTTATGAGTGGCGGTCGGGGACGAGCGATGGTCTTTTCCTACCAATCTATCCCCCTAGGAGCATGCGCGTAGTACTTGATTTTTTATGACTTCTAAATTTTTGCAATAAGTATATGAGTTCTTTTGACTAAATGTTGAGTCCATGGATTATATGCACTCTCACCTTTCCGCCTTTGCTAGCCTCTTCGGTACCGTGCATTGCCCTTTCTCACCTTGAGAGTTGGTGCAAACTTCGCGGGTGCATCCAGACCCTGTGATACGATA
>NW_025233752.1:0-7745 GCF_018294505.1 Triticum aestivum | reverse complement strand
AAGAGATAGGGTTGATTTCGGACCCCTCCACCAAGGGCCACGAAATTCCCCCCCTCTTCCTCCATATATACAGCCCTTAGGGCATCGTTTAGACTTTGGGTTTTGTTTAGATTAAAAGTTCGCCATAGCTGCAACTTCGCGTACTTCGTTTGTGTTCAACGACCAGACAAAGGCGTCACAGAACCCCACCTTGATCAATAAAGCTTTCATCTTATATTCGCAATATCCAGATTGCAATCTTAGTTTCTTGCTTGTTCTTCGTTTGCTCGCAGGAAACAGACCCTCGTGGTCAGGTTGATCGTGCTCCGGCGTGGTCAATAACCTCTCGGAGTTGGTTTAGCGATTGCTAAGGCGCGACGTCCTCGCACGTTCGTAGTCGGATCGTCAAAGTCGACTTCCACCAAAGCGATATCCATCATCTCATCGAAAGATCGGGACCCTCGCTTCTATCAAGCACCCTCCGTCTATTATGACGCGCACAGAACGTTCCTTCACAACTCCCTTGGTATGGAACATATTGTGCCTCTGATTTTGCTCAGCTTGTGTGATCTGCAGACTCAAAACACGTTGAGCAACTAAACATTCATACCTGTCAGCGTCTTCAGGAGCCATATATTGCGTCTCATGATCAGAATCATCTCCACCATGTTCTTCACGTGTAATAAGAGCCAAAGTCTCCTCATCATAGTCACTAGCGGACTCATATCCACCATCCGTGGTAGCAATCATCACACGCGGAGATTTGCATTCTCGCGCATAATGACCTCCTCCCTTACAACGACGACATATAATATCACTTGTGTGCCCTGTTGATGCCATGGAAGAAGAAGAACGCTGTGCAGGCCCCGCAGGTGCGCTCTTGGCAGATAATGGTGGTTGTGCCTGTTTTCTTGTATCACGACTGGAGGTGGCACCGGATGGAGGTGCTGGTGCAGTTGAAGTAGAAGATGCACGTGGTGTCCATGATGAAGGTCGGCCTGCAGAAAAGTTAGTTCGCGCCAATGCTTGTCGATCCTGCACTTCACGTTTAGCTTTACAAGCAAGATGGAATAAACGAGTGATATCAGTATACTCCTTATAGTCTAGAATGGTCTGAATCTCTCTATTTAATCCACCCAGAAAACGTGCAAGCATAGCTTCATTCTCCTCAACAATACCACATCTAATCATGCCAGTTTGTAATTCCTGATAATATTCTTCTACAGAATTTTTCCCTTGTCTTAAACGCTGCAATTTTTGAAGCAATTCACGTTGATAATATGGTGGAACCCAACGCGTACGCATAGCAGTTTTCAAAGCAGCCCAAGTAGTTGGAATAGGATATAATCTACAATGTTCAGACCACCATACACATGCAAAACTAGTGAAAGCACAAACAGCAGCAGCAACTCGTCTCTCCTCAGGATATTGTAAACATGTAAATCGTTGTTCAGTTTCTAACTCCCAAGTAAGATATATATCAGGAACATATCTACCCTCAAATGGTGGAATATTCAATTTCAGTTTAGGAATATGGACATCATCTCGTACCTGAGGTGGTGGTGCAGGCCTACCATTACGAATATATACCTGATAGAGGCAAAGGTGTCCCGTCTTTCGATGAGATGGTGGATTTCGCTTTGGTGGAAGTCGACTTTGACGATCCGACTACGAACGTGCGAGGACGTCGCGCCTTAGCAATCGCTAAACCAACTCCGAGAGGTTATTGACCACGCCGGAGCACGATCAACCTGACCACGAGGGTCTGTTTCCTGCGAGCAAACGAAGAACAAGCAAGAAACTAAGATTGCAATCTGGATATTGCGAATATAAGATGAAAGCTTTATTGATCAAGGTGGGGTTCTGTGACGCCTTTGTCTGGTCGTTGAACACAAACGAAGTACGCGAAGTTGCAGCTATGGCGAACTTTTAATCTAAACAAAACCCAAAGTCTAAACGATGCCCTAAGGGCTGTATATATGGAGGAAGAGGGGGGAATTTCGTGGCCCTTGGTGGAGGGGTCCGAAATCAACCCTATCTCTTGTTTCCCCACACATACGGACTCAAAAAATAGCCTATACTTATGTATTTCGAAATTACATGGGCCTGGCCCAATAATAAGGTGACGCAGCACCTAAAATAGCCTCGGGACGAAATTTATGAAGTGGCATCTTGTATATTTCGTCCAAGGCTTCATGCACCCATTATGGTGGCTTCAAAGTCCTGAAATCATCACTTGTAACTCCGTTCTTGTTCCCCTTGCGCATGCCATCATCTCCATGCTTGTTCTTGCTCCAATGTTCATCCTTCTCCAAGCTAGGCCCTTCATTTGTAAGCAAAACAAATGTATCCAATTTAGGCAGCATCATATTCTCATGAACATTAGAATCATTACCAAGAAACGAAAGTACCTGGTAATTTAGTTGGCGTGCACGAGCTCTAGTAATTGGTCCAGTATGTATAGCAGCAGGGGCTATGGGTGTAACAATTGTATTGATGTCCTCATCAAGATATGTTCCTGATATATATCTTACTTGGGAGTTAGAAACTGAACAACGATTTACATGTTTACAATATCCTGAGGAGAGACGAGTTGCTGCTGCTGTTTGTGCTTTCACTAGTTTTGCATGTGTATGGTGGTCTGAACATTGTAGATTATATCCTATTCCAACTACTTGGGCTGCTTTGAAAACTGCTATGCGTACGCGTTGGGTTCCACCATATTATCAACGTGAATTGCTTCAAAAATTGCAGCGTTTAAGACAAGGGAAAAATTCTGTAGAAGAATATTATCAGGAATTACAAACTGGCATGATTAGATGTGGTATTGTTGAGGAGAATGAAGCTATGCTTGCACGTTTTCTGGGTGGATTAAATAGAGAGATTCAGACCATTCTAGACTATAAGGAGTATACTAATATCACTCGTTTATTCCATCTTGCTTGTAAAGCTGAACGTGAAGTGCAGGATCGACAAGCTTTGGGGCGAACTAACTTTTCTGCAGGCCGACCTTCATCATGGACACCACGTGCATCTTCTACTTCAACTGCACCAGCACCTCCATCCGGTGCCACCTCCAGTCGTGATACAAGAAAACAGGCACAACCACCATTATCTGCCAAGAGCGCACCTGCGGGGCCTGCATAGTGTTCTTCTTCTTCCATGGCATCAACAGGGCACACAAGTGATATTATTTGTCGTCGTTGTAAGGGAGGAGGTCATTATGCGAGGGAATGCAAATCTCCGCGTGTGATGATTGCTACCGCGGATGGTGGATATGAGTCCGCAAGTGACTATGATGAGGAGACATTGGCTCTTATTACACGTGAAGAACATGGTGGAGATGATTCTGATCATGAGACGCAATACATGGCTCCTGAAGACGCTGACAGGTATGAATGTTTAGTTGCTCAACGTGTTTTGAGTGTGCAGGTCACACAAGCTGAGCAAAATCAGAGGCACAATTTGTTCCATACCAAGGGAGTTGTGAAGGAACGTTCTGTGCGCGTCATAATAGACGGAGGGAGCTGCAACAACTTGGCTAGCATGGAGATGGTGGAGAAGCTTTCTCTCACCACAAGACCACATCCACATCCTTACTACATCCAATGGTTCAACAACTGCGGCAAGGTTAAGGTAACACGTACTGTTCGTGTGCATTTTAGTATCTCTACATATGCTGATTATGTTGATTGTGATGTGGTACCTATGCAAGCATGTTCCTTATTACTTGGTAGACCATGGCAATTTGATAAAAATTCTGTACACCATGGTAGAAACAATCACTATACTCTTGTTCATAAGGATAAAAATATTACTTTGCTTCCTATGACTCCTGATTCCATTTTGAAAGATGATATTAATAGAGCTAATAAAGCAAAACAGGAGACGAATAAGAGTGAAAATCAGATTGTGGCAAAAGAATTTGAGCAACAAATGAAGCCTAATAATAAACCATCTAGTGTTGCTTCTGAAATTAAATTGAAAAGTGCATGTTTATTTGCCACCAAATCTGATATTGATGAGCTAGATTTTCAGCAAATCTGTTTGCTATGCTTTTGTGTGCAAAGAGGCATTATTTTCATTCGAGGACGTGCCTTCCTCTTTGCCTCCTGCTGTCACTAACATTTTGCAGGAGTTTGCTGACGTCTTTCCACAAGACGTGCCACCGGGTTTACCGCCTATTCGAGGGATTGAGCATCAGATTGACTTAATTCCCGGTGCTTCACTGCCAAACCGTGCACCATACCGTACCAATCCAGAGGAGACGAAGGAGATTATGCGTCAAGTACAAGAGCTTCTCGACAAAGGTTATATACGCGAATCCCTTAGTCCTTGTGCTGTTCCTATTATTCTAGTGCCGAAAAAGGATGGTACATCACGTATGTGTGTTGATTGTAGAGGCATTAATAATATTACTATTCGTTATCGTCATCCTATTCCTAGGCTAGATGATATGCTTGATGAATTGAGTGGCTCTACAATATTCTCCAAAGTTGATTTACGTAGTGGATACCATCAAATTCGTATGAAATTGGGAGATGAATGGAAAACAGCATTCAAAACTAAGTTTGGATTATATGAGTGGTTAGTCATGCCTTTTGGGTTAACTAATGCACCTAGTACTTTCATGAGATTAATGAACGAAGTTTTACGTGCTTTCATTGGACGATTTGTGGTTAACTAAAGCGATGATGCTGTTAATGTTGCTGATTTGTTCTTTCGTGAAATTATTCGCTTGCATGGTGTGCCAAATACTATTGTTTCAGATCGTGATACTAAATTTCTTAGCCACTTTTGGAGATGTTTATGGGCTAAGTTGGGGACTAAACTGCTTTTTAGTACTACTTGTCACCCCCAAACTGATGGACAAACTGAAGTAGTCAATAGAACGTTGTCTACTATGCTTAGGGCTGTTTTGAAGAATAATAAGAAAATGTGGGAGGAATGCTTGCCTCATATTGAATTTGCTTATAATCGTTCAATGCATTCTACTACTAAGATGTGCCCTTTTGAAGTTGTGTATGGTTTCCTACCTCGTGCACCTATTGATTTGTTGCCTCTTCCATCTTCGGAGAAGGTTAATTTTGATGCTAAACAACGTGCTGAATTGATTTTAAAAATGCATGAGTTAACTAAGGAAAACATTGAGCGCATGAATGCCAAATATAAACTTGCTGGAGATAAGGGTAGAAAACATGTTGTGTTTGCACCTGGAGATCTTGTTTGGTTACATTTGCGTAAGGATAGATTTCCTGATTTGCGCAAATCAAAGTTAATGCCACGTGCTGATGGTCCCTTTAAGGTGTTAGAGAAAATAAATGATAATGCATATAAACTTGAGCTGCCTGCAGATTTTGGGGTTAGTCCCACTTTTAACATTGCAGATTTGAAGCCTTATTTGGGTGAGGAAGATGAACTTCCGTCGAGGACGACTTCATTTCAAGAAGGGGAGGATGATGAGGACATCAATACAATTGTTACACCCACAGCCCCTGCTGCTATACATACTGGACCAATTACTAGAGCTCGTGCACGCCAACTAAATTACCAGGTACTTTCGTTTCTTGGTAATGATTCTAATGTTCATGAGAATATGATGCTGCCTATATTGGATACATTTGTTTTGCTTACAAATGAAGGGCCTAGCTTGGAGAAGGATGAACATTGGAGCAAGAACAAGCATGGAGATGATGGCATGCGCAAGGGGAACAAGAACGGAGTTACAAGTGATGATTTCAGGACTTTGAAGCCACCATAATGGGTGCATGAAGCCTTGGACGAAATATACAAGATGCCACTTCATAAATTTCGTCCCGAGGCTATTTTAGGTGCTGCGTCACCTTATTATTGGGCCAGGCCCATGTAATTTCGAAATACATAAGTATAGGCTATTTTTAGAGTCCGTATGTGTAGGGAAACAAGAGATAGGGTTGATTTCGGACCCCTCCACCAAGGGCCACGAAATTCCCCCCTCTTCCTCCATATATACAGCCCTTAGGGCATCGTTTAGACTTTGGGTTTTGTTTAGATTAAAAGTTCGCCATAGCTGCAACTTCGCGTACTTCGTTTGTGTTCAATGACCAGACAAAGGCGTCACAGAACCCCACCTTGATCAATAAAGCTTTCATCTTATATTCGCAATATCCAGATTGCAATCTTAGTTTCTTGCTTGTTCTTCGTTTGCTCGCAGGAAACAGACCCTCGTGGTCAGGTTGATCGTGCTCCGGCGTGGTCAATAACCTCTCGAGGTTGGTTTAGCGATTGCTAAGGCGCGACGTCCTCGCACGTTCCTAGTCGGATCGTCAAAGTCGACTTCCACCAAAGCGATATCCATCATCTCATCGAAAGACGGGACACCTTTGCCTTTATCAAGTGGTATCAGAGCAACCTGGTTGCTCGGTGAGATTTTACGGTTTTTCGTAGTTTAGATCGAGTCTGTTCTTCATACCTACAGTCCACGAAAAAACCACAAAAAAAATTAGGGTTAGTTCATCATATCCGAACCAATCTGAGCCTTTGCATAATCTTTTTAGGGTTTTGCTTTGTTGAATTTGCGGTTGCATCGTCGTGTCTAGTTGCTGGTCTTAGAGTCTAGTCTTTTAGAGTTTCGAGTTCTGGTCATAAGTTGTCACGCCGCCGCCGCACCATCATCATCGCCCCTGCCATCTACCAGCACCGCTTATCCGCCACCGCTCCGAATCCGTATCCATATACCACCACCGATTCATATCCATATCCATATACTACCACCGCTACCACCACCGCTGCCATATACCACCACCATATATCCACCACCAATCTGAGTTCCTTGCATATTAGGTTTGTTTTCGAGATCTATCTAGATTCTGATTCGTGTTTCCTTGCCGGAGTCGGGTAGCCACGCTCCGTTTAGGCCCAAAATTTTTCGAAAACACATTTTTCGAAAAATTTTCTGGCTATCCTATTTTTAGGTGTTTCTGAGTGTTTTGAGACAGGTGCCATTATAGTAAGTTTTTTTTGACCCGTTTCCAGTTTTTGGGTCCGGGCAGTCAAAAAAAAAATTGGTCGAAAAAATTTCGTGCCCATCCTGTCAGTTTGAGCTAGGAAGAGTTTTGAGACACTCGCCATTATAGTGATTTTTCGCAAAAAAAAGAGCGCAAAAAAAAAGAGCGCAAAAAAAAAGCAGCGCAAAAAAAAAGAAGAGCGAAAAAAAAATTCAGAGTGTGCTTTTCCCTTGTTTACGTGCCGCGCCGTGATTTTGTTGGTGTTCTAGGCTCGCGTCTCTAGCACAGTCTAGCCTAGGACCAGCACAATACCGTCATTGAGCGTTTATTCAACTTTGCATCTCTGAATTGATTATTGCTGACCCTTTTTGCTACCATACTATAAGCCTTCCCAGCTCCACATAACTCTACGTCGTGTGTTTGACTCTCCCTGGTAATCGCTCTATCCAAGCTTTGAGAGTTTTTGACTACAACGGTTGCCGATCACCGCCTGCTGCTGGGTAAGAACTGGTAAGAATTTGAGATTTGCTTGACGGATTTGTGATACACCACCACCACTTCTTAGTAGTCTGTAGGATCATATTCTTGTGTGTTTCTATTGCTGCTAACCATGCCAGGATCACAAGCCGACGAGATTGACTGGGAGAATTTATCGAACAAGGAGCTTCATGATAAGTTTCAGCAAATGATGACTGAACAGGTGCAAGATGTGCTGAACAATTTTGAAGAGGCCACGGAGAAGATCACTGGCCTTGAGAAGACGTTCGAAACAAAGCTCGA
>NW_025233751.1:0-7745 GCF_018294505.1 Triticum aestivum | reverse complement strand
AACGAGTCGGCTAGGTCGGGGAGGAACCGGAGTGGTCGTAGCAGCGAAGGGGATCTCCGTCGACCCGAGGAGGACGAAGGGGTCGGGGACGATGCTGCAGGGCGCTTCTGCTCACGTGGCTTGGCGGAGAGGATGATGACGTCGTGACAGAGCTCGGGGACACGTCGGTGGGGCGAGGGGAGCACGGCGGCCGCGGCAACGTCGATCAGCGGCGACGGTAGCGCTCGGTGGAGAGATTAGAGCAGGGGAAGAGCGTTCGGGGAAGGGAGAGAGAGGTCTGAGGCATCCAGGCGTCGTGCTGGCGTCGTCTAGACGCGTCGAGTGGGAGCCAGGCAGGCTAGGAGGGAGGAGGTGGCTGGGGCGCATGCGTGCGCGCGTCGGCACGCGCTGTCCTCCTGGCAGGGGAGGAAGACGACAGAGGAGCAGGCGGTGGTGGGCTAGGCCGCCTGGTGGGCTGGCTCTGGTGGGCTGGCCCAACTGGGCCGCACAGGTAAGCTTATGCAATTTGTTTTCTTTTCTATTTTCTCACATTTGTTTTGATTTAATAAAAATACTAAGTCATTTTATTTTCTTATGCCAATTTTTGTAGGAGCTAGTTATATTATTCCAGAGCTCCTCGACAACTAGCATAATTTTTGGACATATATTATATATATAACATATATATATCCAAGGCAAAATAATTATTGGATTAATCCAAATTCCCAAAATAAATATCTATGAGCTCCTTAAAATATGGGTTTGATTTTTATCTCTGCCCAATATTTTCAGAGAGCAATATGAACATTTTCTTGGACCTTTTTGGAGCACTTTTTATTTGGGTCATTTCCAAAAATGATTTCTGAGGGTTTCACAAATCCCCATTTCAAATTTAAATGGAATTTAAACATGATGCACACATGACTAGCTAGTCTAGTTCATACCAGAACTAGGGATGTGACAACTCGCCCCCACTTGAAAGAATCTCGTCCCGAGAATCAGGGGTCAACGGAAAGAAAGTAGGGTACTCCAGTCGAAGACGATCTTCTCGCTCCCAAGTAGCTTCTCTCTCGGATGATGACACCACTGAACCTTGAGAAACTTGATGTTATAACGTCAAGTGACACGCTCTGCTTGATTAAGAATGCGAACCGGGTACTCTCGATATGTGAGGTTATCTTGGAGATCAAGCGTTTCGTGGTCTACTCCACGGATGGGATCCGAGAAGCAACGCCTGAGTTGAGAGACGTGGAAGACATCGTGCACTCTGGAAAGATGTGGGGGTAGTTCCAACTGGTAGGCAACCTCTCCTCGTTTAGCGAGAATGCGAAAAGGAGCAATGTAGCGAGGAGCCAACTTGCCCTTGATACCGAAACGATGGGTACCCTTCAAAGGAGTAACCCAAAGGTAAGCTTGGTCGCCAATTTCATAAGTCATATCCTTTTGATGATGAGAATACTGACTCTTTTGACGAGACTGGGTTGTTTTCAAGTTCTCACGAATGATGTGAACTTGTTGTTCTGCCTCCTAGATCATGTCCGGTCCAAAGAATTTTCTTTCGCCGGTTTCTGACCAGTTCAAAGGTGTTCGACATCTTCATCCATAGAGAATCTCAAAAGGAGCTTTCTTGAGACTGGATTGATAGCTATTGTTATATGCAAACTCGGCAAAATGAAGACATTTCTCCCAATACATACCGAATGAGATAACGCAAGCTCTAAGCATGTCTTCAAGAATTTGGTTGACCCTTTCCACCTGACCACTCGACTGAGGGTGGAAAGCAGTACTGAAGAAAAGATGGGTTCCCATTGCAGTTTGGAAACTCTCCCAGAAATGAGAAGTGAAAAGACTGCCACGGTCTGAATGGATCTCTAGTGGAACGCCATGTAGTGACACTATTCGAGAAATATATAAGTCAGCGAGCTGACTAGCAGTGATACTCTCTCGAACAGGTAGGAAGTGCGCCACTTTGGAGAGACGATCAATGACTACGAAGATAGCATTATTCCCTCTCTTGGTCCTGGGAAAGCCGGTGATGAAGTCCATACCAACTTTATCCCATTTCCATTCGGGAATAGCTAAAGGCTGAGGGTGCCAGCAGGTCTCTGATGCTCTTCCTTAACGCGACGACAAACATCACAGTTGGCAATGAACTGAGCAATTTCTCTCTTCATCCTAGTCCACCAGAACCTCTGGCGTAGGTCCTGATACATCTTAGTACTACCGGGATGAATCATGATAGGAGATTCATGCACCTCCTTAAGAATCAATTTTCGCAGATGTTGATTCTTGGGAACCACCAAGCAGTTCCCAAAGTGAACAACACCTCGTTCATCCATAGAGAAACAACCATCAACTCCCTTCTTAATGTTTCTCTTGATTCGGGAAATTCCCGTGTCCTGTTTTTGAGCAGCGATAATCCGGTTCTCAAGATTAGGTTTTGCCACCAAGGTAGAAAGGAATCCGTGAGGAGCAATGTGAAGGTTAAGCTTACAAAATTCCTCATGAAGAAGTGGTTGGCCCTACTGCAACATGAGATTGTTGCAATAGGATTTATGACTTAGCGCATCAGCCATGACATTGGCTTTGCGTGGAGTGTAGGTAATCCCTAGATCATAATCTGAGATCACTTCCAACCAACGTCTTTGCCTAAGGTTCAGATCTGGTTGTGTGAAGATACACTTGAGACTCTGGTGATCGGTGTAGATCTCACAACGTTTACCAAGAAGGTAATGTCGCCAGGTCTTGAGTGCATAGACTACGGCTGCAAGCTCTAGATCATGTGTAGGATAATACTCCTCATGTGGATGCAACTGACGAGATGCATAGGCAATCACATGACGATCCTGCATAAGAATGCATCCTAGTCCCTGTCGTGAGGCATCGCAGTAGATAACAAAGTCTTTAGTGAAATCCACTGGCACAAGTATGGGAGCAGAAGTCAGGCGTCTTTTCAGTTCCTGAAAACTGTACTCACATTGCGGGGACCACTCAAACTTTTTATCCTTCTTGAGAATTTCCGTGAGAGGTTTGGCCACATTGGAGAAGTTTTCAACAAAGCGGCGACAATAACTAGCTAGACCAAGGAAACTCCTAACTTGTTTAACTATTTCATGTGGAGTCCAATCAAGAACGGCCTTCACTCTCTCGGGATTGACAACAATGCCCTTACCAGAGATCACATGGCCTAGGTAGGTCACTTCTGGCAACCAAAATTCACACTTGGAGAACTTGGCATAAAGGCGGTGCTCTCTGAGTTTTTCTAACACAAGTCTAAGATGTTCGGCATGCTCTTCCTTGTTCTTTGAGTAAATAAGAATTTCATCGAGGTAAACCACGATGAATTTATCTAAGTACTCCATGAAGATCGAGTTCATCAAGCGGGAGAAAGTAGCTGGAGCGTTGGTTAGACCAAAGGACATGACGGTGTACTTGTACTGGCCATAACGAGTGACAAAAGCTATCTTAGGAATGTCCCCATTTCTGATCTTGATTTGGTGGTAGCCTAACCTCAAATCCATCTTGGAGAAGACTGAGGATCCAGCGAGCTGATCATACAGGTCATTGATCCTGGGGAGCGGATATTTGTTCTTTATCATGACCAAATTAACGGGACGATAATCTACAACCATCTGCTCCATACCATCCTTCTTCTTGACGAAGAGGACAGGGCAAGCCCAAGGAGAAAAACTAGGACGGATGAAACCCTTTTGCAAGGACTCATCGAGTTGTTTCTTAAGCTCGGCTAGTTCTAAAGGTGCCATTTTGTAAGGTCTCCTAGAAATTGGAGCGGTTCCTGGGATAAGATCTATGACAAACTCCACATCTCTGTCAGGTGGAATGCCTGGCAGTTCCTCTAGAAAGACATCCGGAAAGTCACAGACTACCAGGATATGTTCAAGGTGTGGAAGGGGGCTGGCATTAAGAGAATAGAGCTGACGCTTTGCAACTCTAGTGGAGACAGTGACTATCTTGCCAGATGGGTGTGTAACCTGAACGGACCTGGTGTAACAATCAATCTTGGCATGATGAGCTGTCATCCAGTCCATACCCAAGATGATGTTAATATCTGAGGACTTGAGGGTTACAAATGATGCAAGGATTACAAGTCTATCAACAAGGATTTCATTTCCATAGCTTATTCTGGTGGTTTGCCATCTAGAATCTGGGCTTTGGATTTCAAGCGGAGTTGGCATATCATAAAATGACATGTTGTGCAAATGAGCATAGCCCTCAGAAATGAAGGAGTGAGATGCTCCAGTATCAAACAGAACCGATGCTGGGTGACAATTGAAAAGGAGTGTACCAAGAACCACATCCAGATCATCATGAGCATCTTTAGCTGAGACGTGATCCACACGCACACGTTTAGCGCGAGTTGGCTTGGTATTGATCGTCTTACTTGATGGCTTAACACAGCCAATAGACATCTCTGGCTGGGGTGGAGCAGAACTAGCCTGAGAGCAGTCACGTGCACAGTGTCCTTGCTTCCCGCATGTGAAGCAAGTCCCTGAAGTTGGACGTGGACCCGCACTGACAAGCAGTCTACCAGTAGGCCTGGGTGGAACGTACGACTGAGCTGGGGGAGGCACCACATAAGATGGCATTGGTGAATATCCGGAAGGAAGAGCGGAGTTTGGAACCCAAATCCGGCGCTTCTGAGAACCAGAACCAGAAGAAGATCCCAAATCACGGGTGTGCTTACGAGACTCCTCGTAAGTGAGCTGAGCTGTCTCTGCATTAATGGCCTTGTTCATAAGAGCTTGGAAGGTATCAATGATGCATGTGGAGATCACGACGCAACTTGGGGTTGAGACCCTTCCGGAACCTAGCCTGCTTCTTGGCGTCCGTGGACACCTCTTCTGTGGCATAGCGGGCGAGGTTCTCAAACTCTCTGCTGTAAGCATCAACAACCATCTTACTCTGGGTGAAACTACATAACTCTTCTCTCTTGCGGTCGATGAGGGCCTGAGGAATGAGATGCTCGCGAAAAGCCTCAGTGAAATCTCTCCAGGTAGGAATCTGGCCAGCTGGAAGCAAAGCCTCATAGTTCTGCCACCAAAGACTAGCAGGGCCATCCAGGTGGTATGTAGCATAGGTGACCTTGTCATCTTCAGCTACGTTTGTGGAACGCAGCTTATAAGTGATGCTGCGGAGCCAGTCATCTGCATCGAGTGGCTGGATGGAGTGATGAAAGGTAGGTGGGTGCAAGCGAATGAAGTCATGAATGGTTGCAGACCCTTTGAACTATTGTGCGGTGTTCTCCTTGATACGTGCCAACAAGCGGTTAGACTCACGCTTGTTCCTCTCCATCTCTAACATGAACTCTGCCAATGAAGGTGGATCGGGAGGATTCTCATCCCTACCATCTTCATGGTTCTGGCTACGAGCAATAGAACTTCGTTTAACTGATGACATCCTGATAAACGAAACCAAGGACAGAATCAGCATCAACTATAGGCTGTAGAATGTAGGACAAGGAAAATAGTATCTCTCGAACTCCTAGGTTAATTCCGGTAGCATAACGGCAGTAAAATGCCAAAAATGGGACATCCTGCTAAAATGGAGTAGTACAGCAACTCAAGATCACCACTCAAGGTTCTGGGATAGTACTAAACAGGCTACACCGGAAATACTCAAAACTGGGATATGACTCTAATCAACCAATCCTATGGGACTACGGAGTAGTGACACGTGATCCTGATAGACGGAAGAGAAAGCCTAGTTACTTAACCCCGTAGGAAAGGTAGGATGACTCAGATCAGAAGGCCATGAGGTATAAGGAGTAAAAAGAGCCTTACGTTCCTTCCCACAATCAATTCCCTTACATAACTAGAGAATTTCTAGACTCAACTTCGACCAGTTTGGCTTGGTAATCCTACACGCAGTCAGGCTCTGATACCAAAGCTGTCAGGACCCCAATTCTATGTCACACCGATCTAGCATGTAACACCTCATATCACTTTGCGCCCTCACGCATGGTATTCCCACGGGTGTTGGCTTACCATGCCCAGGACCATTTGCGCCTTTTGGCACACATATATGGCGGTGTCGCTAGCATCCATATGACAAAGAACCCGGGCTGACATGGCTAGTCGTGAACCCAAAGTGGCACTAACTTACAGGGACAGGCATACATGACCCAACAATGAACGTGTCGGTCAGCAGCGAGTGAATCCGGGCTGTAGCAGCTGGGCTAGCAGGACTACGGAGAATCCAGGCTGTAGTAGGCTTACAGGACTCCGGTAAACTCCGCGTGACATTTCCCCGAAGGGACAGACATAAGAATGAAGAAGGACACATGCCGGCCAACCTAAGTGTTCCGGAGCAGTAGCAAGCTACCAGGGCTCAATGGAAGCACTAGGAGACATTTCTCGGTAAGAGAGGCTACTAAGGATAAACAACTAGATAGTCAGATCCCACACACAGCAATACACCTTACACGTACGCATAACATGCATGTATGTGTTGTACAACATGGCATCACAACATAACTCAACAACTCATATAGATATAGGCTCAGAAGAGCCATCATAGCATATATTACAAGCAGGGGTCACATGACCCAACATTCAGAGCAAACAAGCAACAAGCCGAAGCATTACATGTCTGAGTACAAACATCTATAAATGAAAAAGGCTGAAGAGCTTGACTATCTACAACATCCGATCAAGATCGTAACTGAGGTACAAGCTATTTGTAAGTCCAAGAAACAAGTAAGACCGAAGTCTCCGCTGCAAAAACATAAATAAAGAAACATGAGTACAAAGGTACTCACCAAGACTTACATCAGATCCTATAATACATGCATTTGTATCAAGAGGGTAATGTGGGGTTTAGTTGCAGCAAGCCAACTTTGACTCACTGGCTATCCTGTTCTACGACTACGAGAACTTCTTTGAGGTGAGATGGTGCACACGAGTCCACTAATCACCACACAATACACTACTATGGATTCATCCCCGTCTCCCTCCGAGAAGGCCATCCATAGCACTCACACTTGTCTTGAGCATTTTAGAGTATCCACTTCAAGTTGTCTATGTACCACATAAGCATCCAAGAAGTCCATAACCATGGACCCGGCTTTTCGAATAGATCATGTTAACCCGGCAGGGGTGTACTTCTTCACACACGCTCTCGCCACATACCGCCATGTACACGTCATGTATCTCGGCAACCTTCAATCGGAAGCCTGGTGAGGGTGTCGGCCACACAAGATCCTAGTCCAGGTTTATCGCCTATTCGGGTTCCATCCGCAAGGGAGTCCGACCGAGGCTTCCATCACGGCCCCAAACGATGTGTGCAGGGTTCCTGAGCCACCATCCGGGTGCCACTCAGTACACTAGGCCACGTGGGCCTAGTCTGTCCAAAGCCCACCCTGCCGGGTGCCACTTGGTAGACAAATAACACTACCTACAAACACCAGAAACTAGTTGCGACTCCTGGACCGAGATCAAGTTGGTTAATAAGTCGAGAGGGCTTGGAGCGCCTGGAGCCCAATGTGTGGTAGTAGCTAGTCATTGGACGACATACACAGAACTAAGTGCTTAAGGACGGTTCCAGTGAGACAACCCACCATGTACTCCTACATGGCCTCTCACTGCTACCTTTACCAAATCATGTTCATACACTTAACTCTCAGCACCAGAACATACCGTAACACTCAAATTCATTCCCAATGAATCAGACCGGACACACTCTAAGCAATAGAAGGCATGGCATGGCAGCAACACACAACAATGTCTTCAATCAACTCCTACACATGA
>NW_025233750.1:0-7745 GCF_018294505.1 Triticum aestivum | reverse complement strand
AACGAGTCGGCTAGGTCGGGGAGGAACCGGAGTGGTCGTAGCAGCGAAGGGGATCTCCGTCGACCCGAGGAGGACGAAGGGGTCGGGGACGATGCTGCAGGGCGCTTCTGCTCACGTGGCTTGGCGGAGAGGATGATGACGTCGTGACAGAGCTCGGGGACACGTCGGTGGGGCGAGGGGAGCACGGCGGCCGCGGCAACGTCGATCAGCGGCGACGGTAGCGCTCGGTGGAGAGATTAGAGCAGGGGAAGAGCGTTCGGGGAAGGGAGAGAGAGGTCTGAGGCATCCAGGCGTCGTGCTGGCGTCGTCTAGACGCGTCGAGTGGGAGCCAGGCAGGCTAGGAGGGAGGAGGTGGCTGGGGCGCATGCGTGCGCGCGTCGGCACGCGCTGTCCTCCTGGCAGGGGAGGAAGACCACAGAGGAGCAGGCGGTGGTGGGCTAGGCCGCCTGGTGGGCTGGCTCTGGTGGGCTGGCCCAACTGGGCCGCACAGGTAAGCTTATGCAATTTGTTTTCTTTTCTATTTTCTCACATTTGTTTTGATTTAATAAAAATACTAAGTCATTTTATTTTCTTATGCCAATTTTTGTAGGAGCTAGTTATATTATTCCAGAGCTCCTCGACAACTAGCATAATTTTTGGACATATATTATATATATAACATATATATATCCAAGGCAAAATAATTATTGGATTAATCCAAATTCCCAAAATAAATATCTATGAGCTCCTTAAAATATGGGTTTGATTTTTATCTCTGCCCAATATTTTCAGAGAGCAATATGAACATTTTCTTGGACCTTTTTGGAGCACTTTTTATTTGGGTCATTTCCAAAAATGATTTCTGAGGGTTTCACAAATCCCCATTTCAAATTTAAATGGAATTTAAACATGATGCACACATGACTAGCTAGTATAGTTCATACCAGAACTAGGGATGTGACAACTCGCCCCCACTTGAAAGAATCTCGTCCCGAGAATCAGGGGTCAACGGAAAGAAAGTAGGGTACTCCAGTCGAAGACGATCTTCTCGCTCCCAAGTAGCTTCTCTCTCGGATGATGACACCACTGAACCTTGAGAAACTTGATGTTATAACGTCAAGTGACACGCTCTGCTTGATTAAGAATGCGAACCGGGTACTCTCGATATGTGAGGTTATCTTGGAGATCAAGCGTTTCGTGGTCTACTCCACGGATGGGATCCGAGAAGCAACGCCTGAGTTGAGAGACGTGGAAGACATCGTGCACTCTGGAAAGATGTGGGGGTAGTTCCAACTGGTAGGCAACCTCTCCTCGTTTAGCGAGAATGCGAAAAGGAGCAATGTAGCGAGGAGCCAACTTGCCCTTGATACCGAAACGATGGGTACCCTTCAAAGGAGTAACCCAAAGGTAAGCTTGGTCGCCAATTTCATAAGTCATATCCTTTTGATGATGAGAATACTGACTCTTTTGACGAGACTGGGTTGTTTTCAAGTTCTCACGAATGATGTGAACTTGTTGTTCTGCCTCCTAGATCATGTCCGGTCCAAAGAATTTTCTTTCGCCGGTTTCTGACCAGTTCAAAGGTGTTCGACATCTTCATCCATAGAGAATCTCAAAAGGAGCTTTCTTGAGACTGGATTGATAGCTATTGTTATATGCAAACTCGGCAAAATGAAGACATTTCTCCCAATACATACCGAATGAGATAACGCAAGCTCTAAGCATGTCTTCAAGAATTTGGTTGACCCTTTCCACCTGACCACTCGACTGAGGGTGGAAAGCAGTACTGAAGAAAAGATGGGTTCCCATTGCAGTTTGGAAACTCTCCCAGAAATGAGAAGTGAAAAGACTGCCACGGTCTGAATGGATCTCTAGTGGAACGCCATGTAGTGACACTATTCGAGAAATATATAAGTCAGCGAGCTGACTAGCAGTGATACTCTCTCGAACAGGTAGGAAGTGCGCCACTTTGGAGAGACGATCAATGACTACGAAGATAGCATTATTCCCTCTCTTGGTCCTGGGAAAGCCGGTGATGAAGTCCATACCAACTTTATCCCATTTCCATTCGGGAATAGCTAAAGGCTGAGGGTGCCAGCAGGTCTCTGATGCTCTTCCTTAACGCGACGACAAACATCACAGTTGGCAATGAACTGAGCAATTTCTCTCTTCATCCTAGTCCACCAGAACCTCTGGCGTAGGTCCTGATACATCTTAGTACTACCGGGATGAATCATGATAGGAGATTCATGCACCTCCTTAAGAATCAATTTTCGCAGATGTTGATTCTTGGGAACCACCAAGCAGTTCCCAAAGTGAACAACACCTCGTTCATCCATAGAGAAACAACCATCAACTCCCTTCTTAATGTTTCTCTTGATTCGGGAAATTCCCGTGTCCTGTTTTTGAGCAGCGATAATCCGGTTCTCAAGATTAGGTTTTGCCACCAAGGTAGAAAGGAATCCGTGAGGAGCAATGTGAAGGTTAAGCTTACAAAATTCCTCATGAAGAAGTGGTTGGCCCTACTGCAACATGAGATTGTTGCAATAGGATTTATGACTTAGCGCATCAGCCATGACATTGGCTTTGCGTGGAGTGTAGGTAATCCCTAGATCATAATCTGAGATCACTTCCAACCAACGTCTTTGCCTAAGGTTCAGATCTGGTTGTGTGAAGATACACTTGAGACTCTGGTGATCGGTGTAGATCTCACAACGTTTACCAAGAAGGTAATGTCGCCAGGTCTTGAGTGCATAGACTACGGCTGCAAGCTCTAGATCATGTGTAGGATAATACTCCTCATGTGGATGCAACTGACGAGATGCATAGGCAATCACATGACGATCCTGCATAAGAATGCATCCTAGTCCCTGTCGTGAGGCATCGCAGTAGATAACAAAGTCTTTAGTGAAATCCACTGGCACAAGTATGGGAGCAGAAGTCAGGCGTCTTTTCAGTTCCTGAAAACTGTACTCACATTGCGGGGACCACTCAAACTTTTTATCCTTCTTGAGAATTTCCGTGAGAGGTTTGGCCACATTGGAGAAGTTTTCAACAAAGCGGCGACAATAACTAGCTAGACCAAGGAAACTCCTAACTTGTTTAACTATTTCATGTGGAGTCCAATCAAGAACGGCCTTCACTCTCTCGGGATTGACAACAATGCCCTTACCAGAGATCACATGGCCTAGGTAGGTCACTTCTGGCAACCAAAATTCACACTTGGAGAACTTGGCATAAAGGCGGTGCTCTCTGAGTTTTTCTAACACAAGTCTAAGATGTTCGGCATGCTCTTCCTTGTTCTTTGAGTAAATAAGAATTTCATCGAGGTAAACCACGATGAATTTATCTAAGTACTCCATGAAGATCGAGTTCATCAAGCGGGAGAAAGTAGCTGGAGCGTTGGTTAGACCAAAGGACATGACGGTGTACTTGTACTGGCCATAACGAGTGACAAAAGCTATCTTAGGAATGTCCCCATTTCTGATCTTGATTTGGTGGTAGCCTAACCTCAAATCCATCTTGGAGAAGACTGAGGATCCAGCGAGCTGATCATACAGGTCATTGATCCTGGGGAGCGGATATTTGTTCTTTATCATGACCAAATTAACGGGACGATAATCTACAACCATCTGCTCCATACCATCCTTCTTCTTGACGAAGAGGACAGGGCAAGCCCAAGGAGAAAAACTAGGACGGATGAAACCCTTTTGCAAGGACTCATCGAGTTGTTTCTTAAGCTCGGCTAGTTCTAAAGGTGCCATTTTGTAAGGTCTCCTAGAAATTGGAGCGGTTCCTGGGATAAGATCTATGACAAACTCCACATCTCTGTCAGGTGGAATGCCTGGCAGTTCCTCTAGAAAGACATCCGGAAAGTCACAGACTACCAGGATATGTTCAAGGTGTGGAAGGGGGCTGGCATTAAGAGAATAGAGCTGACGCTTTGCAACTCTAGTGGAGACAGTGACTATCTTGCCAGATGGGTGTGTAACCTGAACGGACCTGGTGTAACAATCAATCTTGGCATGATGAGCTGTCATCCAGTCCATACCCAAGATGATGTTAATATCTGAGGACTTGAGGGTTACAAATGATGCAAGGATTACAAGTCTATCAACAAGGATTTCATTTCCATAGCTTATTCTGGTGGTTTGCCATCTAGAATCTGGGCTTTGGATTTCAAGCGGAGTTGGCATATCATAAAATGACATGTTGTGCAAATGAGCATAGCCCTCAGAAATGAAGGAGTGAGATGCTCCAGTATCAAACAGAACCGATGCTGGGTGACAATTGAAAAGGAGTGTACCAAGAACCACATCCAGATCATCATGAGCATCTTTAGCTGAGACGTGATCCACACGCACACGTTTAGCGCGAGTTGGCTTGGTATTGATCGTCTTACTTGATGGCTTAACACAGCCAATAGACATCTCTGGCTGGGGTGGAGCAGAACTAGCCTGAGAGCAGTCACGTGCACAGTGTCCTTGCTTCCCGCATGTGAAGCAAGTCCCTGAAGTTGGACGTGGACCCGCACTGACAAGCAGTCTACCAGTAGGCCTGGGTGGAACGTACGACTGAGCTGGGGGAGGCACCACATAAGATGGCATTGGTGAATATCCGGAAGGAAGAGCGGAGTTTGGAACCCAAATCCGGCGCTTCTGAGAACCAGAACCAGAAGAAGATCCCAAATCACGGGTGTGCTTACGAGACTCCTCGTAAGTGAGCTGAGCTGTCTCTGCATTAATGGCCTTGTTCATAAGAGCTTGGAAGGTATCAATGATGCATGTGGAGATCACGACGCAACTTGGGGTTGAGACCCTTCCGGAACCTAGCCTGCTTCTTGGCGTCCGTGGACACCTCTTCTGTGGCATAGCGGGCGAGGTTCTCAAACTCTCTGCTGTAAGCATCAACAACCATCTTACTCTGGGTGAAACTACATAACTCTTCTCTCTTGCGGTCGATGAGGGCCTGAGGAATGAGATGCTCGCGAAAAGCCTCAGTGAAATCTCTCCAGGTAGGAATCTGGCCAGCTGGAAGCAAAGCCTCATAGTTCTGCCACCAAAGACTAGCAGGGCCATCCAGGTGGTATGTAGCATAGGTGACCTTGTCATCTTCAGCTACGTTTGTGGAACGCAGCTTATAAGTGATGCTGCGGAGCCAGTCATCTGCATCGAGTGGCTGGATGGAGTGATGAAAGGTAGGTGGGTGCAAGCGAATGAAGTCATGAATGGTTGCAGACCCTTTGAACTATTGTGCGGTGTTCTCCTTGATACGTGCCAACAAGCGGTTAGACTCACGCTTGTTCCTCTCCATCTCTAACATGAACTCTGCCAATGAAGGTGGATCGGGAGGATTCTCATCCCTACCATCTTCATGGTTCTGGCTACGAGCAATAGAACTTCGTTTAACTGATGACATCCTGATAAACGAAACCAAGGACAGAATCAGCATCAACTATAGGCTGTAGAATGTAGGACAAGGAAAATAGTATCTCTCGAACTCCTAGGTTAATTCCGGTAGCATAACGGCAGTAAAATGCCAAAAATGGGACATCCTGCTAAAATGGAGTAGTACAGCAACTCAAGATCACCACTCAAGGTTCTGGGATAGTACTAAACAGGCTACACCGGAAATACTCAAAACTGGGATATGACTCTAATCAACCAATCCTATGGGACTACGGAGTAGTGACACGTGATCCTGATAGACGGAAGAGAAAGCCTAGTTACTTAACCCCGTAGGAAAGGTAGGATGACTCAGATCAGAAGGCCATGAGGTATAAGGAGTAAAAAGAGCCTTACGTTCCTTCCCACAATCAATTCCCTTACATAACTAGAGAATTTCTAGACTCAACTTCGACCAGTTTGGCTTGGTAATCCTACACGCAGTCAGGCTCTGATACCAAAGCTGTCAGGACCCCAATTCTATGTCACACCGATCTAGCATGTAACACCTCATATCACTTTGCGCCCTCACGCATGGTATTCCCACGGGTGTTGGCTTACCATGCCCAGGACCATTTGCGCCTTTTGGCACACATATATGGCGGTGTCGCTAGCATCCATATGACAAAGAACCCGGGCTGACATGGCTAGTCGTGAACCCAAAGTGGCACTAACTTACAGGGACAGGCATACATGACCCAACAATGAACGTGTCGGTCAGCAGCGAGTGAATCCGGGCTGTAGCAGCTGGGCTAGCAGGACTACGGAGAATCCAGGCTGTAGTAGGCTTACAGGACTCCGGTAAACTCCGCGTGACATTTCCCCGAAGGGACAGACATAAGAATGAAGAAGGACACATGCCGGCCAACCTAAGTGTTCCGGAGCAGTAGCAAGCTACCAGGGCTCAATGGAAGCACTAGGAGACATTTCTCGGTAAGAGAGGCTACTAAGGATAAACAACTAGATAGTCAGATCCCACACACAGCAATACACCTTACACGTACGCATAACATGCATGTATGTGTTGTACAACATGGCATCACAACATAACTCAACAACTCATATAGATATAGGCTCAGAAGAGCCATCATAGCATATATTACAAGCAGGGGTCACATGACCCAACATTCAGAGCAAACAAGCAACAAGCCGAAGCATTACATGTCTGAGTACAAACATCTATAAATGAAAAAGGCTGAAGAGCTTGACTATCTACAACATCCGATCAAGATCGTAACTGAGGTACAAGCTATTTGTAAGTCCAAGAAACAAGTAAGACCGAAGTCTCCGCTGCAAAAACATAAATAAAGAAACATGAGTACAAAGGTACTCACCAAGACTTACATCAGATCCTATAATACATGCATTTGTATCAAGAGGGTAATGTGGGGTTTAGTTGCAGCAAGCCAACTTTGACTCACTGGCTATCCTGTTCTACGACTACGAGAACTTCTTTGAGGTGAGATGGTGCACACGAGTCCACTAATCACCACACAATACACTACTATGGATTCATCCCCGTCTCCCTCCGAGAAGGCCATCCATAGCACTCACACTTGTCTTGAGCATTTTAGAGTATCCACTTCAAGTTGTCTATGTACCACATAAGCATCCAAGAAGTCCATAACCATGGACCCGGCTTTTCGAATAGATCATGTTAACCCGGCAGGGGTGTACTTCTTCACACACGCTCTCGCCACATACCGCCATGTACACGTCATGTATCTCGGCAACCTTCAATCGGAAGCCTGGTGAGGGTGTCGGCCACACAAGATCCTAGTCCAGGTTTATCGCCTATTCGGGTTCCATCCGCAAGGGAGTCCGACCGAGGCTTCCATCACGGCCCCAAACGATGTGTGCAGGGTTCCTGAGCCACCATCCGGGTGCCACTCAGTACACTAGGCCACGTGGGCCTAGTCTGTCCAAAGCCCACCCTGCCGGGTGCCACTTGGTAGACAAATAACACTACCTACAAACACCAGAAACTAGTTGCGACTCCTGGACCGAGATCAAGTTGGTTAATAAGTCGAGAGGGCTTGGAGCGCCTGGAGCCCAATGTGTGGTAGTAGCTAGTCATTGGACGACATACACAGAACTAAGTGCTTAAGGACGGTTCCAGTGAGACAACCCACCATGTACTCCTACATGGCCTCTCACTGCTACCTTTACCAAATCATGTTCATACACTTAACTCTCAGCACCAGAACATACCGTAACACTCAAATTCATTCCCAATGAATCAGACCGGACACACTCTAAGCAATAGAAGGCATGGCATGGCAGCAACACACAACAATGTCTTCAATCAACTCCTACACATGA
>NW_025233749.1:0-7747 GCF_018294505.1 Triticum aestivum | reverse complement strand
GCAAGGCGTAAAACCATACTCCTGCTTTGGTGGATTGATTGGGAAAAGGTGGTGGGGGTGCGTAGTACACTTGCCCGGCAAGAGTTGCCTCGGGACAGTGGCGACTACGCGCGTACGGGGGTATGAATGGTCTAAACTTCTAACCCCTCGAATAATTGCCATGGGCCTCCTTTTATAGATCAAGGGGTTACCACAGTGGCAGATTGGTCATTAGACGCTTATATGATAGCAACAGTGCTATCATACCTAACTCTGCAGGATGACAGCATGCATTTAATGCACCGCTTAGTGTCACATCGTCGGTTGCCCGGTAAGGCCTGTCAGGCTAATTCGCCAGCTCCACGCCTGCTCGCTTGACACGTCACTAGACGGGTGTCATCTGTGAGTTCTCTTGGTAGGAAGTGGCCGTCATGTGGCGAATGGCTGCCACTTAATCATCCTGCGTCTTGACACCGCATTGATCGACGACGTGGGTCATGGTAGAGTAGTCGGTGGGATGATCTGGTCTTTGTGAGTCCCGGCAGGCCCTGTCGAGACGCTTGGGTCTTCTTCTTTTGGGGGTGGCCTCGCCCCTTGCCGGGCTCGCCTGCCCGGCAAGGGAGGATTCTTCCTTGACGATATCTGGCTCCTCTGTCTTAGTCTTGGTTCCTTCTGATCTGCTAGTTGGTTCTTCGAGTCTCTTGGTCTCTTATTCTGGTGCTTCAATCTTGATCTTGTGCCTGTGCAGAGTCAGGTCAACAGGCCCCAGGTCTGTTGCGCTGACAGAAGCCCCCGGGCCTGCACCAAAACGCGCTGTGGAGCATCGTCGGGTAGGACCTATCAAGTGCACAGGCAGCGCTACCGAAGAGGCTGGTCTCTTGAGATCTTCTTTGCTTCTTCATTAGTCTTGATTCCGGGCCAGTTTCTTGTTTTCTCGCGCGTCGAGCAAAGCCAATGGTGGTGGGGCTGCTCTAGTAATGGCCCGTGAATGACTTTAATGCACGGGGCAAAAACTGCTAATTCACACTTCCCACCATGCCCTTATCCTTAGCTACGTACACTGCATGCATCGTGCGGGGTAGGTAAAAAAGGCGCGTGGCGCGGGAGAGCATAATGGCAAGGGCCCGGCTCCTTTGAACTGGTGGAGGAGGGCGATGGTCACCCGCCGTGGATCCAGCCCCCGGTCCTCCGTCAGCCTATAAAAGGAAGAGCAGGGGAGGACGGAGGCATCCACTACATCCCCCTCTTCTTCTGTCTTGCTCCGTCTTGAATATGCTGGGAAGGGGAGCCTAGGGCTGGCCTCCAGGCTTTAGTTCCGAGTCCTTTAAGCTCATGAGGATGCTCCGGCGGCGCGGCGGTAACACCAGAGGTGGCGACTCCGACGCGTCCGTCATCATACCTCCTGTAGCCTTGATTTCAGTGGGAGGGGAGGCGAACGACACCATGCCGAGGCCCACGGCGGGTGCGGGGGTGGTAGCCGGTCGCTCCTTGTTCTTCGTCCTTGCGTGACGCGGAGGTGGAGCCTTGGGAGAGGTCTGCCGTCGGTGGAGGCAGGTCCGGCTCCTCCAGGCGTCACCCTCTGTCTGCGTAGGAGGGCTTCTCGTCTTCGTACACCTCCTTGGGACGTGCGGTGATTTCCGACGTCAGGGTTGCTGGGGATGACCATGCTCTCTGTGCGGGGAGCGAGAGAGCATGGTGCTCAGTGTAGCTGACGATCTGGGGTCTTCGGCTAGTAGTAATGTGGGCGACAGCGGCAACCCACGACGTGTCAAGAATGGGGGCGACCATTATGACGAGTCGTGTTTGCCGGTGACTCTGTGCCTTTCCACCCGTGCCTCCAGCAGCCTCACCATCCACGCTCATCCTCTGGATCCTCCTTCTGCGCTGGAGAACGGCGCTGCCCTGATCCTAGGGAGGCACCGGACGCCAGGCGCACCCAGTTTCTGCCTCTTTGACCTCGTCATGCAAGAGATTTACAAGGGAAAAGGCATCACGGGGCACTTATCTTTTTTCGATCTTAAATCTATAGGCACTTGCCAAATTTTAATTCAAATAATGTAATCTCTCATGTCGATGTTTGTGTTCTGTAATGCTTGTACTCGTATCAGCATGTTAATGAAAAAGATGAGCCTTGCCGAGAACACGTTCATGTTTACGTCCGTGGAGAGGTGAGATACCTCTGTAGTGTAGATAAACGAGTTTGCCCCAGAAGGCTATCCTGTCAGTCCTCTTTTTCTCTGCCGAAGAACCTTATCAGTCGGGTTACAGATAGAAGGACCAGCCCCCCGCCAACTTCCCTTTATCTCATTATTAGAGGGTTAATTAGGGGGTTCCTCGGTGTCGATGGTACCCTAAATAGTAAGTATCGTCAGTGTGAGGTACATGTGGCGGTCGAACACCATTGCAAATTTGTCTGGCAGCCTCAGATATGACGAATGAAATCTAAGTGTTGAAACTTGAAACACCCAAACTAACTCAAGTCGGTTTGGTTGTTTGAAAATTTCAAAACTTGGCTTTAATCCTCATCGCAAAGGCTGCCAGACAAATTCACCAAGGTGTTCGACCGTCATCAGCCACCAGACCTATTGTTGCGGGACACCGGGCACCGGCTTCACTTGTGGGATGTGGATGTAGTGTTCAACGCCGATGGCCTCATTGTACCTTGCACCCATGGTAGTTTCTATTTAGTTTACCCGTGGACAAGCGGGTTAGAGGGTTCCCCGGTCTTGATGGTACCGTAAATAGCAAGTATCATCAGTGCGAGGTACATGTGGTCGTCGGTGTCAAATACTTGCTATGTTACTCATTTTTGATTTAAATATGCAGTTATTTCGTCATTGTGAGGGTCTAGTGTTCGATGAGCTCCGCCCCTGCGTTCGTTGGTGAGCACAAAAGACATCTCCTCCCCTCCCCCTTCATTTTCTCTATTCCGGTCTTCGTGCCGATGAAACTTGCTAGCTATAGGTGTCAATCATCAGTATGCGTAACCACTATGCATCTCCCGTTCGAAAGGGTTTCATCTATAAATATGCATGCATTTGCATATTTATAATTGTGATTCTTTCGAATTGTCCAATGTTATCCATGGACAGCCCGAGTATGTGTAGATTGGGTTCGTTTTTCCATATGCTCAGCTCCGGATGCGATGCCGAATTTCGTCAGTGCCTCCCTGTTGTTCTCCGGGTACACATCCTCTCTGCTTATTGCCGAGACGTGTATCAGGAGAATAGCGGGGAGGTGCTGCCGAAATTTTGCTTCGGATCCGGAGCAGAGCGAAACGAACCCGATCTACACATACTCGGGTGGGATTAGGACCTATCCTTACCTATTAGCGTGTAGGTTGCATGGACGTAATAAAAAGAACAAACTACATTAACTGATGGATATGGTTTGCCTAATTATGTATATATTTCTTGTGTGTCCAGTAGGAAGTCAATATGAGTGATCGTGTGTGGATGTACACCGGTTACACTAGTCAGTATGTTTGGACCGAGGAATGGTTAACAAAAACTAAGGGTTTTGTTAGAGCCGCATTTGCAAATGGCCAGGAATTTAGCTGGTGCCCCTGTGCCCGGTGCGACAACTATAATCAGAGGGATGAGCTTCAAATGAGTAAACACCTGCAGAAGTATGGTTTTACGTCTGGTTACATGGTCTGGACATTACATGGTGAGTCAGCCCAATGTGCCAGAGCCGAGGTGGTTCGTCATCGCACCGACGAGTATGGTACTAGGACCGCAGACATGGTGCAAGACTTTGACGATGCTCGGGACTCGGACGAGGAGATGGAGAAATCTGCAAAGGCCTTCACTGAAATGTTGGAGTCCTCAAAACGTCCTCTCCACGATCACACTGAGCTTTGTAAGCTGGATGCCATCTCACAAATAATGGCTTTGAAGGCTCAATTCAACTTGGGCAGTGAATGCTATGACGCGATGATGACAGTTTTCGGACGATTTCTACCCAAAGGCCATGCGCTACCTCCAAACCTGTACCAGTCAGACAAAATCCTCTATGCTCTTAAGATGCCCTATGAGAAGATACATGCTTGTGAGAAAGGATGTGTCTTATTTAGGCTTCAGTATGAGGACTTGAATTATTGTCCCATTTGCAATTCTTCCAGGTATGTTGTGGTAGACAACGGTATGGGTGAGAAGACGCGGACCAAAATATCCATTAATGTTCTTTGTTATATGCCAATCGTACCAAGACTTCAACGTCTTTTCATGGTCGAAGAGACGGCCAGGCAGATGACATGGCACAAAACGGGCAAAAGAACATAACTAGATGCAGATGGGAATGTGATGATGGTGCACACATCGGATGGTGAAGCGTGGAAGCGCTTCGGTGCATTACATAAGGAAAAAACGGCAGATCCAAGGCATCCTCGAGTCACCGTCAGCACAGATGGGTTCAGTGTGTTTGGTCAGATGGCAGCCCCATACAGCTATTGGCCCGTGTTTGTCATTCCACTCAATCTCCTCCCCCCCCCCCCGGGCAGATTATGCAAAGAAAGAACATTTTCCTGACGTTGATAATTCCAGGGCCCAACTATCCGGGGAAGAATATGAATGTGTACATGCAGCCGCTTAAGGACGAATCGCAAGAAGCTTGGGATAATGTGTTCAAGACATACAATGCCTTTAGCAAACAGAACTTCATAATGTGTGCCTGGTACATGTACTCGACGCATGACTTGCTGGCGTATGCGCTATTCGTTGGCTGGTGTGTGCATGGAAGGTTCCCGTGCCCCACATGCACGGGAGCTCTTGAGTTTCGTTGGCTGACGGCGGGGTGCAAGTATAGTTGCTTCGACTTGCATAGAAAGTTTCTAGATCCTCACTATAAGTTCAGGAAAGACAAGAAGAACTTCATGAAAGGTAGAGTTGTCAAAGACTCTGCACCACCTATGTTGACAGGCCAACAGACCCTAGATCAGATAAACGCTCTCGATCCAGATCCAGAGCTCCAAGGTATTTCAAGGGGTATAATAAGGAACACGCATGGACTCACAAGACATGCTTCTGGGATCTGCCTTACTTCAAAGACCTCCTTTGCCCACACAACATCGACGTGATGCACACTGAAAAGAATATCGCCGAAGCCATTTTTGGTATATTGTTCGACATAGAGGGGAAATTAAAGGATAATACTAAGGCTAGCCACGATCTAGAGGAGCTCTGTGATAGACTGTTACAAAACATGCAAGAACCGAAAGGAAGGCGGAACTGGAAGAAGCCAAAGGCATGGTTCAATCTTGGAAGGCTAGCTATGAAGGAAATTCTTTTGTGGGTGAAAATGCAGTTGATGTTCCCCGGTGGCTATGCAGCAAATCTAAAGAGGGGAGCGGATCTTGATAAATTGAAAATATTTGGTCTAAAAAGTCATGATTGGCACATATGCATAGAGCGGATAATGCCGGTGATGTTGCGTGGCTTCATCCCTGAGGATGAATGGCTAGTATTGGCAGAGCTGAGCAATTTCTTCCGTGTTCTTTGTGCGAAAGAACTATCGCCTGGCCTCCTAGAAGAAATGGAACAGTTGGCGTCGGAGTTGATCTGCAAGAGATGATCTTCCTGCCAAGCTTATTTAATCCAATGCAACACTTGATTTTGCATCTCCTGACCGAGGCACAATTGGGGGGCCAGTGCAAAATCGTTGGTGCTACTCAACTGAGAGGATGCAGAAGACGCTTCGAGCAAAATGTAAAAATAAACGTAGAATAGAAGCATCGATGGCCGAGGCATTCATCACTGAGGAGGCGTCAAAATTCGTGATAGCACACTACGAAGCCAAAAAACGTCATTTGCATAATCCGAAGCCTCGGTACAATGCTGACGAGCCTACAAAGGATCAATCCAACCTCAAACTATTCAAAGGGAATCTCGCACCATCCAGTGCTTGGAAACCAGTATCGTTGGATGTTGAAGAATGGTGGACCATTTCGATGTATCTCTTTAACAACCTAACAGAAGTGCGGCCATACATCGAGTAAGATCTCGTTACATTGTTTCGCAACTTCTAATTTCTTTGAACTGCTCTTATTCCTGGATATTTGATGCAGTCGATACGTCGCCATATTCTCGTTTGGAGCGGTGATCCAAAAGGATTCCGTCGAAGAGTATGAGCTTCTGGCAAAGCAAGGAGGCGAATATCCCGGTTTCATCTCTTGGTTCAAAAAAAGGTAATTTCCGTTAGACCATTTCATTTCTTTGGCTAATTTGCGACTAATGCAACAATCCTTTCTTATTAAACTTGTAGGCTAATTTAGAGATTATGGATGCCAAATTGAGACAAGTAGCTAATGCTTTTGACTATAAGGTCCGTTCATTTGACAATTACGACATCAACAGGTATCGCTTTCGTACCTATGGCAAAGAGCTATCTATGGCCGATCGAAAGTCTACAAATTGTTGTGTCTCTTCTATCGACAAAGGAGGTGTCGAGTAATATGGAAGAATTGAAGGAATTTATGAACTTCAATTCTATGGTGATAACCCACCAAACGTCGTACTCTTCAGATGTTATTGGTTCCAGCCGAGGGAGACTAGAAGGACTCATGAACATATAGGGCTAGTTGAAATCAAACAAAGCACCCATTTGGATGTTCCCAATGTCTATATTACGGATCAACAGGCAACCCAAGTTTTCTATCTATCGTGGGCCTGTCAAAGTGATCCAAATCTTAGTGGTTGGGATGTCATTTATGAAGTGTCGCCACTTGTTAGACCACCTCTCCCCAATGAAGAGCATTATGAATGTCACGTTAACCAAGACACATATGACGAAGGAGAATTCTTCCAAGAAACACGTCTTGCCAAAAAACGTTTCAAGAAACGCTCTACTCCACCCCAGAACATTGAAGTAGACAACGATAGTGAATCCGACCCTGAGCCGGAACAAGAAGAGCCGGAAGAAGAAGAAGTTACTGCTGCAGATGACCTGTCAATGCTTGAACGATTACGTAAAGATGGCCTTCTAGATGATGATGCATTTATTAATGATGATGTTGAGCACGTCATTACCGATAGTGATGATGATGATGCATTTATTAATGATGATGATGAGCATGTCATTACCGATAGTGATTCTTAGGTATTCAAATTTTTATGTTGTACTTTGTATGATTTATATAGTTGGTATGTATAATTTTCTTACTTTGTATGATTGTTTCTTATACATAGTGCCATGGTCTTGATTTCCGTCCCCGTCGGCCTTCGCCCGCTTTATCATTCGGATGTGGTAAATTCTTTTTCATAACTATTTGTTGCATTTCGCATTTATGACAATTATGGCCATCAAGTCGACATAGAGATATTTTAATCTAGGAGGTATGTGAACTGGAATTTGAAACCGACCCTCTTGTCGAGAAGTTAAATTTAATTGAAAAATAAAATGAGTATTTGAAAGAAAAAATTAAAAGAATTGAAGAAGAGAAGATGACATTGGAGTTGTATGTTGCCGATGTCATTGATGATCACAAGATGAAGATAAATCCAATGCGCTTGAAGATGGATGCAATGCGCCTGAATCTCAAGAATATTAGAAAATATGCCATTGATAATGAGGCTTGGTATCATTATGCCGTTGGATCAATTGTTACCTTAGTTGCGATCTTCATCATATTTGTTGTGATGAGGGTAAGTTTTCTCTAATGTTTTGCTTTACAAATGGATACTTAGCTTATTTTCCTCCTAAATGGCATAATTACCTAAGTTACATAAAAAATGAGCTATACTTAGCTTATTCAGTTCATTTATGACATACT
>NW_025233748.1:5007-7748 GCF_018294505.1 Triticum aestivum | reverse complement strand
TGGCACGCATGTCATTTACTTTTCAATATACGCCCTTTATGTGGTGTCGCTTAGACACCCGACTGCGGCATGATTATTTATTCGTTTACCCTTTGAGGTGTCGCTCCAGACACCCGATCGGTTTTCAGTTATTTTGTTGGGATTTCGGGAAGACTACCGTCTGACTCCCTTTTTACTTATCATGTTGTGCCAATATTTATTATTTTAATGTGCATAGCTATTTGTCCATGACTCATTCATGCATGCACTTGTTATATCTTATGTCCGAACTGTCTTGCGAGTACTTTCAAAGTACTCACCTGGCTTGTTGATTTGGCCAGATGTTGACGAAGGGCGATCTCATGGATGAAGAGTTCGATAGAGAGTCCGATGCCTAGAGGAGTCCCAGTGAGTCTCGTGCGATCCTAGATTTGGTAATTGTATTATATCCGCTTCCGCTACCCGAATAAATTCATCGAGCCTCACCTCGACGCTCGATGAGCTGCCAGTTTAGGAGTCATGTTATCCACTCCACTGTGACATTTCCACCACCACTTTTATCTCGAGTCAGTAGTATGCCACCCCACCCCTGTATCATATCCGCCCTTATGTACAATATTGGCGTGTTTGTAATAAATTGCTGAGCAGCCTCAGCTCAACCCTGTAATATATTTAATGCTACAGGCCTACTGTATCAAGTATTTGTCTACTAGTAAGGAGAATTCTTCCTCTACTGGAATCAAAAGATCGATTTCTCAATAAGTATTTTATTGAAAAACCGGTCGTGACATCGGAGCCGGACATCATCGAAGGTCCGAAGTGCCTGAATCTATAGCTTTGGGTGCTGGAACTCGAGGTGAGGGGTGGATTCGATTGAGATTGAAAGAAAGGAGTGGAGCCTTGGTCTCTTTATAAAGAGGTTGAATACCAAGAGCCTTCCCCGTGACTGTTCGAGACTCGCCTTCGGTAGAGGAGACGTGACGATGGGCACGACTGGGTTACCCGCGCCCGTATTAATGAGAATCCCAGAATAAGGGGACATGATCTCTGCTTTGACAAGACGTGCCAAGGAAACCGCCTCGCTAAACGCGTTGAGGTGGGACAGTAAAAACTATTCGAATAAAGGCTTGGCCATGGTGTGATGTCACGCCACGGAATACGTCAGCAGATTGAATTTGTGTACATATTATTCTCTCTACGGTGGTATGTGGAACTTATTTTGCAGAGCCGGACACTATCTTTGTGTTCAAAATCTTCTATGAAGTATTCGGAGGAGGAACCCACCTTGCAATGCCGAAGACAATATGCGCGTCGGACTCGTCGTCATTGAAGCCTGGTTCGGGGCTACTGAGGGAGTCCTGGATTAGGGGGTGTCCGGATAGCCGAACTATCACCTTTGGCCGCACTCCTGGACTATGAAGATACAAGATTGAAGACTTCCTCACGTGTTCGGATGGGACTTTCCTTAGCATGGAAGGAAAGCTTGGCGATAGGAATATTTAGATCCCCTACCATTGTAACCGACTCTGTGTAACCCTAACCCTCTTTGGTTCCTATATAAACCGGAGGGTTTTAGTCTCTAGGACGAACAACAATCATATCATAGGCTATCTTCTAGGGTTTAGCCTCTATGATCTCGTGGTAGATCTACTCTTGTACTACCCATATCATCAATATTAATCAAGCAGGAGTAGGGTTTTACCTCATTCGAGAGGGCCTGAACCTGGGTAAAAACATCGTGTCCTTTGTCTCCTGCTACCATCCGCCTAGACACACAGTTCGGGACCCCCTACCCGAGATCCCCCAGTTTTGACACCGACACCTGGCCATACATATGCGCGATTAGGCGTTCGAGACCTCGCCCGTATGTATGTACGTGGCCGTATTTTCTTTCTTGCACACTGGCCGTTGTACGTACGTGTACATGCTACGTGCGCGCCTCTACTACAACACGTGCGCATCTCTACATCGACCAGCATGTACGTACACGTTCGCGACTAGAATGACAACGCTATGTACGCTTCGGCCAGGTGGGTCCCGACTGCCAGGCACTTCCTTGCGGGCGAAGATGTAGGTGGTGGGGTCCCAGAAGTCAGGGGGTGAATCATTTTTTTTGCCCGGACGCACTTCCTTGCGTGCAAAGATGTAGCTGGTGGGTCCCAGCAGTCAGACGGGAGACATTCTTTTCGTGAAATACGGTGGACCAAACAGTGGGTCCCTTCTGTCAGGTGGAGGAATCATTATTTTCCGCGTAATAAGGAGGCACTTCCTTGCCGCGGTCGTGGACCCAACTGTCAGCCTCTCCACGTAGAGACCACGTCCGATGGAAGACGTTCCTTGACGATGTTGACCACAACGCGCCGAGAGCCCTAGGGCGGTGGACGACGGCGAGGCCTAGGAAGGGGACGACGCGAAGACGGGGAAGACGTGGCAGTGGAAGCCCGAATGGAGAGGAGTACGAGGGTTGCCATCGCCACAGGGCCTGGCCAGCAGTGGGAATAGTAGGGGGCGGTGAGGCCTCCGCGGCAGCACAGCCGGCCACAGGAGGCAGGAGCATGCGGCACGACCGGCGCTAGTTTGGGCGGATGGAGCAAGAAGACCAGAGGTTGAAGAAGCACTACGACCGTTGGATGGACATCGTACGGTAATTGGAGCTAGAATCGTTCATATTGACTAAGTTGACAAAGCCCTCTGTCCCCGTCAACTTAGTATGCCCACAAGTCAGTCTCCCACCAAGGTGGGTCCCAGCTAGCAGGGGGAGT
>NW_025233748.1:0-3379 GCF_018294505.1 Triticum aestivum | reverse complement strand
CCCCCTCTCCCTGGGCGCGCCCCCTGTCTAGTTGGCCCCTGCTGCTCCACCGACCTCAACTCCAACTCTATATATTCCGTTTCACAGAGAAAAAAATCAGAGAGAAAATTTCATCGCGTTTTACGATACAGAGCCACCGCCAAGCCCTAATCTCTATCGGGAGGGCTGATCTGGAGTCCCTTCGGGGCTCCGGAGAGGGGGATTCATCACCGTCGTCATCATCAACCATCCTCCATCACCAATTTCATGATGCTCACCGCCATGCGTGAGTAATTCCATCGTAGGCTTGCTGGACGGTGATGGGTTGGATGAGATTTACCATGTAATCAAGTTAGTTTTGTTAGGGTTTGATCCCTAGTATCCACTATGTTTTGAGATTGATGTTGCTATGACTTTGCTATGCTTAATGCTTGTCACTAGGGCCCGAGTGCCATGATTTCAGATCTGAACCTATTAGGTTTTCATGAATATATGTGAGTTATTGATCCTATCTTGCAAGTCTATAGTCACCTATTATGTGTTATGATTCGACAACCCCGAAGTGACAACAATCGGGATACTTCTCGGTGATGACCATAATTTGAGGAGTTCATGTATTCACTATGTGTTAATGCTTTGTTCCGGTTCTCTATTAAAAGGAGTCCTTAATATCCCTTAGTTTCCATTAGGACCCCGCTGCCATGGGAGGGTAGGACAAAAGATGTCATGCAAGTTCTTTTCCATAAGCACGTATGATTATATTCAGAATACATGCCTACATTACATTGATGAACTGGAACTAGTTCTGTATCACCCTATGTTATAACTATTACATGAGGAATCGCATCCGATATAATTATCCATCACTGATCTAATGCCTATGAGCTTTTCACATATTGTGATTTGCTTATTTACTTTATCGTTGCTACTGTTACAACTACTACAAAACTGCTATCATTACTTTTGCTACTTTTACCATTACTATCATACTACTTTGCTAATAAATACTTTGCTGCAGATACTAAGTTATCCAGGTGTGGTTGAATTGACAACTCAATTGCTAATACTTGAGAATATTCTTTAGCTCCCCTTGTGTCGAATCAATAAATTTGGGTTGAATAATCTACCCTCAAAAACTGTTGCGAGCCCCTATACTTGTTGGTTATCAAGACTATTTTCTGGCGCCGATGCCGGGGAGCATAGCTCTATTCTTTGAGTCACTTGGGATTTATATCTGCTGATCACTATGAGGAACTTGAAAGACGAAAGAACTAAGATTTTTCCCTCAACTACAAGGGGAGGTAAGGAACTGCCATCTAGCTTCGCACTAGATTCTCCTTCTGTTTTGAGTAAGCTTGCAACACCTAAACCTGCCACTGCTATGAATTCTGATATGTCGCATGTTATTGATGAGGCCACTTTTGCGATGCATGATACTTATGATGAAACTACTTCTATGCTCGATACTACTGTGCCATTAGGTGAATTTCTAGATGAACAACTTGCTAGGGTTAGAGAGAATGAAATTATCGAAGATGAAATTATTGATGATAGTGATGATGAAGGTTCTCCCCCTAAGTATGAATTACCTGTTGTTCCTGAGGGTTATGTTATGGATGAAGAAGTTGCTAGAGCTAGTCTTGCTTGCAATGATAGATATGATCTTAAGAAGTTATTAGCTAAATGGAAGCAACAATCTTTGAATGCTAGAATGAAATATGACCCTGCTTTTGCTACTTCACCTATCTTTGTTACTGTTAAGGATTATGAATTGTTGGTTGATCCTGAGATAATTACTATGGTTGAATCTGATACTTTCTATGGTAATGAATCTGAAACCGTTGTGGCACATCTTACTAAGTTGAATGATATAACCACCCTGTTCACTAATGATGAGAAGTCTCTCTATTATTATATCTTTAAGATATTTCTATTCTCATTAAAGGGTGATGCTAAAACTTGGTTTAATTCTCTTGATCCTGGTTGTGTGCGTAGTCCCCAGGATATGATTTATTACTTCTGTGCTAAATATTTCCCTGCTCATAAGAAACTGGTTGCCTTGCGGGAAATATATAATTTTGTGCAAATCGAAGAAGAGAGTCTCCCACAAGCTTGGGGGAGGCTTCTCCGATTACTTAATGCTTTGCCTGATCATCCTCATAAGAAAAATGAAATACTTGACATCTTTTATAATGGACTAACCGATGCTTCCAAGGACCACTTGGATAGTTGTGCTGATTGTGTTTTCTGGGAAAGAATAGTTGACCAAGTTGAATTGCTATTGAATAATATATTGACTAATGAAAATAATTATACTTTTCCAGAGCCAATTCCTCAGCCAATTGAGCCAACTCCTGAGCCTATTCCCAAACCAACTCCGAAGAAGAGGGGAGTTCTATTTCTCATTCCTGAAAAGATGCAAGAGGCAAAGAAATCTATGAAAGAAAAAGGTATTAAAGCTAATGATGTTAAGAACTTACCTCCTATTGAAGAAATACATGCTCTTAATATACCGCCTGTTGAAGAAACACATTTTCTTGATAACCCGACACAGGTAGTAAAGGTAAATTCTCTCTATAGATATGATAAAGTTGAAATCCAATCTATTAAATTTCCTAGCCAATGTTTAGATAAATTTGATGACTTTATGGCTAGACAAGAAAGTTTTAATGCTTATGTCGGTAGAGAATTAAAGAGTAATGCTTTCATGATAGGACGCTTGAGTGATTATATGGCTAGAGTTAAAGGTGAACTTAAACTCATTAGCAAATATGCTTCTATGGTTACCACTCAAGCAGAACAAGTACTTAAGGCTCAAAGTGACTTGCTCGATGAATTAAATAATAAACATGATTTTGCTGTTGGAGTGGCTACTAGATTTGGTAGAATGACTTAGGAACCTTTGTATCCTGAAGGCCACCCTAAGAGAATTGAGCAGGATTCTCGGAGAAATAATGTAGATGCACCTAGTCCTTCTAAAAAGAAGAAAAAGAAAAACGATATGACTTCGCATGCTTCTAGCGAACCTGTTATAGACACACCTGAGAATCCCAATGATATTTCTATTTCTGATGCTGAAACACAATCTGGTGATGAACATGAACCTAGTGATAATGTTAATGATAATGTTCATGTTGATGCTCAACCTAGCAATAATAATGATGTAGAGATTGAACCTGTTGTTGATCTTGATAACCCACAATCAAAGAATCAACATTATGATAAAAGAGACTTTGTTGCTAGGAAGCATGGTAAAGAAAGAGAACCATGGGTTCAGAAACCCATGCCCTTTCCTCCTAAACCATCCAAGACAAAGGATGATGAGGATTTTGAGTGCTTTGCTGAAATGATTAGACCTATTTTCTTACGTATGCGCTTAACTGATATGCTTAAAGTAAAT
>NW_025233747.1:6058-7749 GCF_018294505.1 Triticum aestivum | reverse complement strand
ATGTAATGCTTTATTCATGTACTTGTGTGAAGTGGCGATTGTAAGCCAACTATGTATCTCTTTCCCTTATGTTTTACATGGGTTGTGTGAAGATTACCTCACTTGCGACATTGCTTTCAATGCGGTTATGCCTCTAAGTCGTGCTTCGACACGTAGGAGATATAGCCGCATCGAGGGCGTTACACCCACTCGGTAGGACATCATCATAATGTGCACAATGTGACCAAGGGGTTGATCACAGGATGATGTGTTACGGAACGAGTAAAGAGACTTGCCGGTAACGAGATTGAACAAGGTATCGGCATACCGACGATCGAATCTCGGGCAAGTACAATACCGCTAGACAAAGGGAATTGAATACGGGATTGATTGAATCCTCGACATTGTGGTTCATCCGATGAGATCATCGTGGAACATGTGGGAGCCAACATGGGTATCCAGATCCCGCTGTTGGTTATTGACCGGAGAACGTCTCGGTCATGTCTGCATGGTTCCCGAACCCGTAGGGTCTACACACTTAAGGTTCAATGACGCTAGGGTTATAGGGAATAGATATACGTGGTTACCGAATGGTGTTCGGGGTCCCGGATGAGATCCTGGACGTCACGAGGAGTTCCGGAATGGTTCGGAGGTAAAGATTTATATATGGGAAGTCTTGTTTTGGTCACCGGAAAAGTTTCGAGTGTTATCGGTAATGTACCGGGACCACCAGGAGGGTCCCGGGGGTCCACCAAGTGGGGCCACCGGCCCCAGAGGGCTGCATGGGCCAAGTGCGGGAGGAGACCATCCCCAGGCGGGCTGGTGCCCCCCCCCCACAAGGGCCCAAGGCGCCTAGGGTTTGGGGAGGGGGTGCTTCCACCTTACTTGGGGGGCAAGTTTCCCCCTCCCCCCCCCCCTTGGCCGCACCCTAGATGGGTTTTGGGGGCAGCCGCACCCCTTGGGGTGGGAACCCTAGGGGAGGCGCAGCACCTCCCTCTCCCCTATATATAGTTGAGGTATTTGGGGCTGCATACACATGAGTTTTGACCTCTCCCTGGCGCAGCCCTACCTCTCTCCCTCCTCCTCTCCCGTGGTGCTTAGCGAAGCCCTGCAGGATTGCCACGCTCCTCCATCACCACCACGCCGTTGTGCTGCTGCTGGACGGAGTCTTCCCCAACCTCTCCCTCTCTCCTTGCTGGATCAAGGCATGGGAGACGTCACCGGGCTGCACGTGTGTTGAACGCGGAGGTGACGTCTGTTCGGTACTAGGATCTCCGGTGATTTGGATCACGACGAGTACGACTCCTTCAACCCTGTTCTCTTGAATGCTTCCGCTTAGAAATCTACAAGGGTATGTAGATGCACTCCCCTCTCTCTCGTTGCTAGTCTCTCCATAGATAGATCTTGGTGACACGTAGGAAATTTTTTGAATTTCTGCTACGTTCCCCAACAGTGGCATCATGAGCTAGGTCTATCCGTAGTTTCTATGCACGAGTAGAACACAAACTTGTTGTGGGCGTAGATGTTGTCAATGTTCTTGCCACTACTAGTCTTATCTTGCTTCGGCGGTATCATGGGATGAAGCGGCCCGGACCGACCTTACACGTACGCTTACGTGAGACAGGTTCCACCAACTAACATGCACTAGTTGCATAAGGTGGCTAGCGGGTGTCTGTCTCTCCCATTTTAGTTGGAGCGGATTCGATGAAAAG
>NW_025233747.1:4769-5609 GCF_018294505.1 Triticum aestivum | reverse complement strand
TGTGTGTCATTGAACAACGCCATGTAATTACTTTACTTTATTGCTAAACTGTTAGCCATAGTAGTAGAAGTAATAGTTGGCGAGACAACTTCATGAAGACACGATGATGGAGATCATGATGATGGAGATCATGGTGTCATGCCGGTGACGATGATGATCATGGAGCCCCGAAGATGGAGATCAAAAGGAGCAAAATGATATTGGCCATATCATGTCACTTTTTGATTGCATGTGATGTTTATCATGTTTATGCATCTTATTTGCTTAGAACGACGGTAGTAAATAAGATGACCCCTCATTAAAATTTCAAGAAAGTGTTCCCCCTAGCTGTGCACCATTGCGAAAGTTCGTCGTTTCGAAGCACCACGTGATGATCGGGTGTGATAGATTCTAACGTTCACATACAACGGGTGTAAGCCAGATTTACACATGCGAAACACTTAGGTTAACTTGACGAGCCTAGCATGTACAGACATGGCCTCGGAACACAAGAGACCGAAAGGTCAAGCATGAGTCGTATGGTGGATACGATCAACATGAAGATGTTCACCGATGATGACTAGTCCGTCTAACGTGATGATCGGACACGGCCTAGTTGATTCGGATCATGTAATCACTTAGATGACTAGAGGGATGTCTATCTGAGTGGGAGTTCATAAGATGAACTTAATTATCCTGAACATAGTCAAAATCCCTTTGCAAATTATGTCATAGCTCGCGCTTTAGTTCTACTGTTTTAGATATGTTCCTAGAGAAAATATGGTTGAAAGTTGAAAGTAGCAATTATGCGGACAGTAGAAGGCTTATGTCCTTAATGCACCGCTCGGTGTGCTGGACCTC
>NW_025233747.1:2604-3334 GCF_018294505.1 Triticum aestivum | reverse complement strand
TGAAGTTGAAGATCATCGTGACAAGAGGATAAAATGTCTATGATATGATCATAGAGATGAGTATCTGAGTTACGAGCTTTGGCACGCAATTAAGACATTGTGGAAATTGTTTCACAATTAATACCGCCTGGAACACCATAATGTGATGGTGTGTCCGAACATCATAACTGCACCCTATTGGATATGGTGCATGCCATGATGTCTCTTATCGAATTACCACTATCGTTCATGGGTTAGGCATTAGAGACAACCACATTCACTTTAAAAGGGCACCACGTAATCCCGTTGAGATGACACCGTATGAACTATGGTTTAGAGAAACCTAAGCTGTCATTTCTTGAAAGTTTGGGGCAGCGACGCTTATGTGAAAAAGGTTTCATCCTGATAAGCTCGAACCCAAAACGGATAATGCATCTTCATAGGTTACCCAAAACAGTTGGGTATACCTCCTATTTTAGATCCGGAAGCAAAAGTGATTGTTTCTAAAACGGGTCCTTTCTCGAGGAAAAGTTTCTCTCGATAGAATTGAGTGGGAGGATGGTGGAGACTTGATGAGGTTATTGAACCATCACTTCAACCAGTGTGTAGCAGGGCACAGGAAGTTGTTCCTGTGGCACCTACACCAATTGAAGTGGAAGCTGATGATAGTGATCATGAAACTTCGGATCAAGTCACTACCAAACCTCGTAGGACGACAAGGACAGGTACTGCTTCAGAGTGGTACGGTGAT
>NW_025233747.1:0-2594 GCF_018294505.1 Triticum aestivum | reverse complement strand
GTATCTTGGAGGTCATGTTGCTAGACAACAATGAACCTACGAGCTATGGAGAAGCGACGGTGGGCCCGGATTCCGACAAATGGCTCGAGGCCATAAAATCCGAGAAATGATCCATGTATGAGAACAAAGTGTGGACTTTGGAAGAACTACTTGATGGTCGTAAGGCTGTTGGGTACAGATGGATTTTAAAAGGGAAGACAGACAATGATGGTAAGTGACACCATTAACAAAGCTCGACTTGTCGCTAAGTTTTCCGACAAGTTCAAGGAGTTGACTACGATGTGACTTTCTCACTCGTAGCGATGCTAAGAGTCTGTTGGAATTATATTAGCAATTACTGCATGATTTGTGAAATCTTGCAGATAGGATGTTAAAACATTGTTTCCTCGACGATATCCTTGAGGAAAGGTTGTATGTGATACAACCAGAAGGTTTTGTCAATCCTGAAAGACGCTAATAAGTATGCAAAGCTCCAGCAATCCTTATAAGGACTGGAGTAAGCATCTCGGAGTTGGAGTGTACGCTTTGATGAGATGATCAAAGATTTTGGGTTTATACAAAGTTTATGAGAAACTTGTATTTCCAAAGAAGTGAGTGGGAGCACTATAGAATTTCTGATAAGTATATGTGAATGACATATTGTTGATTCAAAATGATGTAGAATTTCTGGAAAGCATATAGGGTTATTTGAAAAGTGTTTTTCAATAGAAAACCTGAATTAAGCTGCTTGAACATTGAGCATCAAGATCTATGAGGATAGATCAAAAAACGCTAAATGGTACTTTCAAATGAGCACATACCTTGACATGATCTTGAAGGTGTTCAAGATGGATCAGTCAAAGAAGGAGTTCTTGCCTGAGTTGTAAGGTATGAAGTTAAGAGTTAAAGCTCGACCACGGCAGAAGAGAGAGAAAGGATGAAGGTCGTCCCCTACGCTTCGGACGTAGGCTCTATAGTATGCTATGCTGTGTACCGCACCGGAAGTGTGCCTTGCCATGAGTCAGTCAAGGGGTACAAGAATGATCCAGGAACGGATCATTGGACAGTGGTCAAAATTATCCTTAGAGGAATAAGGAAATGTTTCTCTATTATGGAGGTGATAAAGAGTTCGGCGTAAAGGGTTACGTCGATGCAAGCTTTAACACCTATCCGAATGACTCTGGGTAGAAAACCGGATACGTATAGTGGAGCAACCATTTGGAATAGCTCCAAATGGAGCATGGAAGCAGCATTTACAATATGACCTAGAGATTTGCAAAATACATACGGATCTGAATGTTGCAGACCCGTTGACTAAAACCTCTCTCACAAGCAAAACATGATCAAACCCCAGAACTCATTGAGTCTTAATCACATGGTGATGTGAACTAGTTTAGTGACACTAGTAAACTCTTTGGATGTTGGTCACATGGCGATGTGACCTATCAATGTTAATCACATGGCGATGTGAACTAGATTATTGACTCTAGTGCAAGTGGGAGACTGTTGGAAATATGCCCTAGAGGCAATAACAAATTGGTTATTATTATTATATTTCCTTGTTCATGATAATCGTTTATTATCCATGCTATAATTGTATTGATAGGAAACTCAGATACATGTGTGGGTACATAGACACCATGTCCCTAGTAAGCCTCTAGTTGACTAGCTCATTGATCAATAGATGGTTATGGTTTCCTGACATTGGATGTCGTTGATAACAGGATCACATCATTAGGAGAATGATGTGATGGACAAGACCCAATCCTAAGCCTAGCACAAAGATCGTGTAGTTCGTATGCTAAAGCTTTTATAATGTCAAGTATCATTTCCTTAGACCATGAGAGTGTGCAACTCCCGGATACCGTAGGAATGCTTTGGGTGTACCAAACGTCACAACATAACTGGGTGGCTATAAACGTGCACTAGGGGTATCTCTGAAAGTGGCTGTTGGGTTGGCACGAATCGAGACTGGGATTTGTCACTCTGGTTGACGGAGAGGTATCTCTGGGCCCACTCGGTAGGACATCATCATAATATGCACAATGTGACCAAGGGGTTGATCACAGGATGATGTGTTACGGAACGAGTAAAGAGACTTGCCGGTAACGAGATTGAACAAGGTATCGGCATACCGATGATCGAATCTCGTGCAAGTACAATACCACTAGACAAAGGGAATTGAATACGGGATTGATTGAATCCTCAACATCGTGGTTCATCCGATGAGATCATCGTGGAACATGTGGGAGCCAACATGGGTATCCATATCCCGCTGTTGGTTATTGACCGGAGAACGTCTCGGTCATGTCTGCATGGTTCTCGAACCCATAGGGTCTACACACTTAAGGTTCGATGACGCTAGGGTTATAGGGAATAGATATACGTGGTTACCGAATGTTGTTCAGAGTCCCGGATGATATCCCGGACGTCACGAGGAGTTCCGGAATGGTCCAGAGGTAAAGATTTATATATGGGAAGTCCTGTTTTGGTCACTGGAAAAGTTTCGGGTGTTATCGGTAATATACCGGGACCACCGGGAGGGTCCCGGGGGTCCACCAAGTGGGGCCACCGGCCCCAGAGGGCTTCATGGGCCAAGTGTGGGAGGGGACCAG
>NW_025233746.1:0-7751 GCF_018294505.1 Triticum aestivum | reverse complement strand
GGCTCCCCGCCGCTTCTCCTCCTTCTCCATTAAACCCCATGCCCTCTGACCGCCCCGCCATGTACCATCCTCTACCATGCCCGGCAACTAAAAACAGTTGTCCCTTCTTGTTTGTAGCAATGGATTCTGATTTGGAGTACATATACGAGTAGTATGTTGAGTCCTTCGACGACTCGTCGGACGAGGAGGAGTACTCCGATGAACGGCAATGATGCTGGCAGTCATTCAAGACACAAAGCGTGCGGAGGAGCATGTTCTCAATTTCAAGGGCTCGATAAAGGGTCATCGAGTGTTATGCCGCAACAGGGCGCGCCGACATTTGACACTGATGGCCGACTACCCTACGGAGGAGCATGAAGTACTAGCTTGTCACGATCTGCCGGAGGAGTTGATGCGCGCCGCCACCCTCATCACTGATGACCCACAAGTGTAGGGGATCTATCATATAGTCCTTTCGATAAGTAAGAGTGTCTAACCCAACGAGGAGCAGAAGGAAATGATAATCGGTTTTCAGTAAGGTTTTCTCTGCAAGCACTGAAATTGTAGGTAATAGATAGTTTTGTGATAAGATAAATTGTAACGAGTAACAAGTAAATAAATTAAATAAAGTGCAGCAAAGTGGCCCAATCCTTTATGTAGAAAAGGATAAGCCTGGAAAATTTCTTACAATGAGAAAGGAGCTCCCGAGGACACATGGGAATTATCGCCAAGCTAGTTTTCATCACGCTCATATGATTCGGGTTCGGTACTTTGATAATTTGATATGTGGGTGGACCGGTGCTTGGGTACTGCCCTTACTCGGACAAGCATCCCACTTATGATTAACCCCTATTGCAAGGGTCCGCAACTACAAAAGAAGTATTATGGTAAACCTAACCACAACATTAAACATATGGATCCAAATCAGCCCCTAACGAAGCAACACATAAACTAGGGTTTAAGCTTCTGTCACTCTAGCAACTCATGATCTACTTATTACTTCCCAATGCCTTCCTCTAGGCCCAAATAATGGTGAAGTGTCATGTAGTCGACGTTCACATAACACCACTAGAGGAAAGACAACATACATCTCATCAAAATATCGAACGAGTACCAAATTCACATGACTACTAATAGCAAGACTTCACCCATGTCCTTAGGAACAAACATAACTACTCACAAAGCATATTCCTGTTCATAATCAGAGGAGTAATAATATGCATTAAGGATCTGAACATATGATCTTCCACCAAGTAAACCAACTAGCATCAACTACAAGGAGTAATCAACACTACTAGCAACCCACAGGTACCAATTTATGGTTTGGATACAAGATTGGATACAAGAGATGAACTAGGGTTTTGAGAGGAGATGGTGCCGGTGAAGATGTTGATGGAGATTGACCCCCTCCCGATGAGAGGGTCATTGGTGATGAAGATGGCGATGATTTCCCCCTCCCGGAGGGAAGTGTCCCCGGCAGAACAGCTCCGCCGGAGCCCTAGATTGGTTCCGCCAAGGTTCCGCCTCGTGGCGGCGGAGTTTCGTCCCATAAGGTTGCCCACGATTTTTCCAGGGTAAAAGTCTTCATATAGCAGAAGATGGACACTGGGGAGGGGGGCCACCGGGGGGCCCAGGAGATAGGGGGCGCGCCGAGTAGTTGTGGGCGCGCCCCCCACCCTCCTGGCCAGGGTGTGAGCCCCCTTAGGTGTCTCTTCCGCTCAATAATTCTTATTAATTGCAAAAATAAGTTTCGTGGAGTTTCTGGATTTTTTGAGCAGTGTAGAATAGGTTTCCAATGTTTGCTCCTTTTCCAGCCAGAATTCCAGCTGCCGGCATTCCCCCTCTTCATGGTAAACCTTGTAAAATAAGAGAGAATAGCCATAAATATTGAGATATAATGTGTAATAATAGCCCATAATGCAATAGATATTGATATAAAAGCATGATGCAGAATGGACGTATCAACTCCCCCAAGCATAGAGCTCGCTTGTCCTCAAGCGCAAGCCGAAATCGAAAAATATGTCCACATGTTTAGAGATAGAGGTGTCGATAAAAATAAAATACGGACATGAGGGCATCATGATCATTCTTATAACAGCAACATATATAGATTTTATCATATGACTTCTTATACTCAAGTGAAAATCAATTCACAATGTCAAGTATGGTTCAGAAACTTCATTGGGAACTAACAAACTATAATCTCAGTCATCGAAGCAATTGCAATTTCTCATAAATCAGAAAGAGTCAAGAATAGAGCTTTTCAACAAGTCCGCATACTCAACTATCATGTAGTCTTATACAATTGCTAACACTCATGCAATACTTGTGGTTATGGAGTTTCAACCGAACACTGAGAAAGACAGGGGCTTATTGTGTTGCCTCCCAACGTATTCACCTTTAGGTGATGTCAACAATAATAGCCCATGCTAACTTACATCCAATTGGATATATGTATCGTGATCTTTCAAACACGAAGAGCTTTCCAAAGGATAAAATGAAAAGGAAAAGGTGAGGATCACCTTGACTCAAGCATAAAGTAAAAACATAAAGTAAAAAATAGGCCCTTCGCAGAGGGAAGCAGAGGTTGTCATGTGCGTTTAGGGTTGGATGCACAAAATCTTAATGTAAAAGAACGTCACTTTATATTGCCCCTTGTATGTGGACCTTTATTATGCAGTCCGTCGCTTTTATTGCCTCCACAACAAGATCGTATAAAGCTTACTTTCTCTGCACTAATAAGTCATACATATTTAGATAGCAATTTTTATTGCCGGCAACATGACAACTTACTTGAAGGATCTTACTCAATCCATAGGTAGGTATGATGGACTCTCATGGCAGAACCGGGTTTAAGGATATTTGGAAGCACAAGTAGTATCTCTACTTGGTGCAAGGAATTTGGCTAGCATGAGGGGGAAAGGCAGGCTCAACATGTTTGGAAGGTCAATGACAATATACTTTTACTAAGATGTGAGAAAACATAGACCATTACGTTGTCTTCCTTGTCCAATGTCAACTCTTTTAGCATGTCATACTTAATGAGTGCTCCCAATCATAAAAGATGTCCAAGATAATATATTTGTATGTGAATCTCTCTTTCCTTATTACTTCCTATTAATTGCAATGATGCTCTCAACAAATTTTATGCCTCATACTTTCTATGCGTGAAGTCATCACTAACCATATGATCAATATGAACTCTTTTATTATCTACTTTCTCAAGATGACACCACTAGGAAAAGGCATGCTAGTGGCGCACCAGTTTTGCCTTCTAATGGCGCACTACTGGTGCGCCACTAGCATCACGCCATTAGAATTAAATTCTAAGGGCGCACTACTTGTGAGCCATTAGTATCTGGTGTTCTAATGGCGCACCACGTAGTGCGCCATTAGAAATGCCCACAGTGCGCCACTAGAATCCCTCCCAGGGTAATGGCGCACCACATAGGAGTGCGCCATTAGTAACAACTTTTTTTCAAAAAAAAATTTCAATTTTTTTTCAATAGTTTTTTTTCTTAATCTTAGTTCACTATGGCTTAATCTCGGGTCAAATCGCACTCTGTGGTCAAACTTCCCGAAAGGTCACCCATCCTCAAACTACTCCAGCCCAAGCACGCTTAACTTCAGAGTTCTATCCAACCCCAACAACAGCTCACTTCACAGGCACTTGTTGATATATCTAGCATATCAATCCTGTTGTACCTTGTTGATGTCTAGGACTTTGTTCATGTTCATGACTATGATGAAATTTTGAAAAATATTTCAAACTTCCCGGTCATAACTCAACGACCGAAAGAGTGCACCATAAATAGGGACTAGGTAGCACAATCAACCTTAGGGTGACGATTCGATAATCAACACACTAAGAATGAGGTTATCGTCGATTTAACTACCAAGCAACGGAGTTGCCAGCAGTATTGATTTCACACACCACGATTCACTTGTCGGCATTCCGGTTACAATAACACAGGAACCGAGGAATGAACAATGATGGCAAGAAGTATCACTGTACCAAGAGTTCATAGGATGGTGTGCAATTCCTATAATAATCCCGATATAAAAGATGGTAATACTCCAAGGTAGAACAGAGCAAAAGCTGGATTGGCATTTTGATCCATGGAGTACAATTGTTTTGACCCAATCCTAGATATGGATGAGGTACTGGAGTTTGTTTCTCCTAGTCATTTCGGAATAGAATGGCTTGACGGACCACAAGAGTAATAGGTATCGATGAACGAATGCACGCATACTCTTGACTATCAAATGATAGACGGGGGTCAGAATACAACTAAAGAGGGACAACACAAAAGAACATACGATTTTCTGAGTTGTGGGTGCACAGATTAGTATGTCGAGCAAAGCTCAATATTTTTCTTCCGGATAACCCATGCGGGGAAGGTAGGACTGGCAGGGTCACGATATAGAATGGAGAACTCTTCGAGAGCACTCTTGTTGTGATCTTTTGGTTCAACAAACTTCTGCCATAAGTGGTTCATAGTATTTGGAAGAAGGAAATACCACGGACCTCGAGGATTAATGCAAAGGTTACTAATATCCTAAAGGAACAAGCAAAGCCTATCAGCATGAGGTAAGTAGGGTGAGTCTCGGGTTCAAAACCCAGGAATAGAATACCTACTACTAAGTAGCATTACGGGATGCTTTCGAGAATAAAGGCCAGAATCATCACACTGGGACACAAATCATGGCTAGATTACTAGATGATCCTCTAGACACCTAGGGTCATAATAATAACTCCGACATATATGTTAAGGCAACAGATTACCTCAACTCACCGATTTGTGTGGTTAATCTAGCCCAAAGGAACATCAGAACGGGAGGAAGGGATTTTGCAAGTGCATCAGATTGTTTAGAAACCTGGGATGACTCGGACAACATAACGGTTGTAAATGCTCAAAAAGTTTGGAGACATACTACAGAAATGGTGGCATAGCCACTCAGAAGCACAATCTCAAGGTTTCGAGATCAACAGTTAACATACGGAAGTAATAGGAACTGAAACGAGGCTTAAGTCCAACAATCTTACAAGTCTACAGATTAGTAACACGTGATCCTGATAGAAAGAGGAGATAGCCTAGTTCCTTAACCGCCGTAGAAGAGAAGATGATGACTCAGATCAGAAGGCCATGAGGTATAAGGAGTAAAAAGAGCCTTACGTTCCATCCCACAATCAATTCCCCTACATATAGCTAAAGAATTTCTAGACTCAACTTCGACCAGTTTGGCTTGGTAATCCTACAGGCAGTCAAGCTCTGATACCAAAGCTGTCAGGACCCCGACTCAATGCCACATCGATCTAGCATGTAACACCTCATATCACTTTGCGGCCTCACACACGGTATTCCCACGGGTGTCGCCTTACCTTTGCCCGGGACCGTTTGCACCTTTTGGCACACGTATATGATAGTATCGCTAGCATCCATATGATAAGGAGCCCGGACTGACATGGCTAGTCGTAAACCCAAAGTGGCACAGACTTACAGGCACAGGCATCCATGACCCAGCATCGAACGTGTCGGTCATCAGCGAGCGAATCCAGTCTGTAGCACTGGGCTAACAAGACACCGGTGAACCGGGCTATAGCGGGCTAACAGGACTCCGGTATTCATCGCGTGACATTTCCCCGAAGGGACAGACACAGGAACGAAGAAGGACACATGCCGGCCAGCCTAAGTGTTCCGGAGCAGTAGCAAGCTACCATGGCTCGGTGGAAACACTAGGTGACATTTCCCGGTAAGAGGGGCTACTAAGGATAAACAACTAGATAGTCAGATCCCACACATACCAAGCATGTCAATAACATACACACAATATGCTCGATATGTGCAAATACAACATGGCATCACAACATGACTCTACAGCTCAAGTATTTATTCATTAGGCTCCGAGGAGCGAGATATTACAAACATGGGTCTCATGACCCAACATTCAGAGCATACAAATCAAAGCACATGCGTAAGCTTAACATGTCTGAGTACAGACATCTACAAATGAAAAAGGCTAAGAAGCCTGACTATCTACCAGATCCTGCCGAGGGCACAAGATCATAGCTGAGCTAACAAGCTAAACGTCAAAGTCCACGCGGAACTACTAGTGAGACTGAAGTCTCTCTACAAAAACATAAAATAGGCAAACATGAGTACAAATGTACCCAGCAAGACTTACATCAGAACTAACTACATATGCATCATTATCAACAAAGGGGAGGGTGGGGTTTAACTGCAGCAAGCCAGCTTTGACTCGTGGCTATCCTGAACTACGACTGCAAGTGACTGTTTTGAGGTGGCGCACACGAGTCCACATATTCACCAACCAAAACACCACTATGGATCCACTCCCGTCTCCCTACGAGAACCCCATCCATAGCACTCACGCTTATCTTGCGCATTTTAAAGTATCCACTTTCACTTGTCTATGAACTGATATAAGTAACCCAGAAGTCCTTTACCGCGGACACGGCTATTCGAATAGATGATGTTAACCCTGCAGGGGTGTACTTCTTCATACATGTTTCCACCACTTAGCGTCTGCACACGACATGTGCTCGGCAGACTTCAAGCGAAAGCCGACGTGGGTATAGACCGCGACCTACCGAAACACTCAAGTCTCTAGTCCAGGTTTATCGCCTATTCAGGTTCCATCCATGAGGAGATCCGGCTGGGGTTTCGCTCACAGCCCCAAACGATGTGAACAGGGTTCCGTGACACCAAACGGGCGCCCGATATACCCGGCCACGTGCCTACCGCATCACAGCCCACCCCTCCGGTTGGCACTGCGCACAGCCTCCAGCATACTACAAACACCAAAAACTACTTGCAACTCCTGGACAGAGGACAAGGGTGAATAGGAAGTCGAGCGGGGTCATATTTCAAGGCCCAATGCATGGTAGTAGCTGAATCATGGATCACAAACACAGAACTCAGTTCCTAAGGACGGCTTCAATGAGACAATCCACCATGTACTCCTACATGGCCTCTCATCGATACCTTTTACCAAATTGTGTTCACACACTTAGCTCACACACAGTAGGACATGCTCACACACCTCTGATTCATTCCCGATGAATCAGACCTGACTCAACTCTAAGCAGTAGCAGGCATGAAAAACAAACATGAATGAGTAGGCACAACAGGGCTCAAGCAACTCCTACTCATACTAGTGGGTTTCATCTATTTACTGTGGCAATGACAGGTCATGTAGAGGATAAAGGGGTTTAGCTACCGCAACAAGTAACAAATGACTCGTTGTTGTCCTAATGCAGTAAAAGAGAGCAGGGCGAGAGAGTAGAATTGTATCGGAATGAACAAGGGGGTTTTGCTTGCCTGACACTTCTGAAGATAATATAGTTCTTCATCGGTGTCATCGAACTCATCGTCGGTACATCGTCTACTGAAAGGGGACAAATACTGGCAACGGAGAAGGAAACATGATCAATGCAATGCACAATATGATGCATGCTCATGACATGGCAATATGAGTGTGTTGGCCTAATGCAACTACAACCAGATGGATTTGGGTCATATTGAACCAAAGGTTCAACCCCAAATTCAAATTATGAACTCAAATAGTGCCTTGTCATGTTTTGCACTAAACAGAAAGGTTAAGTTAATTAAACATGCATGAAACAAGTGCAGATGGATAGATTGGATTTTTCTGATCATTTTTCATATATAATTTATTTCATTCTGAGCTACAGTTGAATTTCTATGATTTTTAGAAGTTTATACTAATTTCTGGAATTTCCTGAATTA
>NW_025233745.1:0-7751 GCF_018294505.1 Triticum aestivum | reverse complement strand
CCAAAAAAGGAATAAATCATTTCCATGTAGTCCGCCCATACTGTCCCTGCGCCCGGCGACACTTGATTGCTATAGGCACCGCGCCCGCCGATACTATCCCCGCGTCCGGGTTCCGCTTTTTCCTCCAATGATGATAAAATATACTTCGGCGGCCCATCTGATTTTGAATATGAAGCTGAACTTAATGACTACAACAGATGCATTGTTGCTAGAAGGGGTAATGTTACAGTTGGATAAAATTAAATTCATGTATGCAAGAATGTACAACTCCCTAAAGTTTATTTTTCTTTCATGGAGGTTTTTATAATCAGGGGAAGCAGAGTTCGAAATGTACGTTGTATACGACAATTTTGTGGTTTTATCATGCGCAAGGTGAAATTTTCTTGAGAAGCAAGTCGGCAAGATCAAATCTCAAATACCTTTCTATGTCTACGAGGTCACTAACTCTATAGTCAAGAATATGGTAAGAACTTTAAATTTCTTTCCATATCCCATTCCACTAGTCAACATGCCATAAATTGATGGCAAGTGATTTTTTGTTCTATCAGTACTTCTCATTCGATATTACACTCACAATTTACACAAGTGTTATATGCAAATAGAAAGACTCGTGCATGCCACCAACGAGTTACCAAAGGCTCTCATCAAGTCAAGTTATCCATGGGCAAGCATGACGAGCGTGCGGTCATCTCTACAAGCGGAGCACATGTTGTTAGGGACGCCCAGATCCTAGAAAAAAAATAAAATGACCATCTTCGGGTTCAAAGAACACGAAAAACGTAGTCCTGATCTCAACATGTTCACCGGAATACCCTTTTCATGAGTCATGTTTTTCGAAATAAATTGATTAAGTCATATTTTTGGAGGGAATTGATTGAGTCATATTGTTATTGAAGTACGTGATGAAAAGGTACTTGTATGAAACTTTTAGAACTTGACCGATCATATTTTTTATCTATTTCTATACAATCGTTAAACATGGCTTGTGCCCAAAGCGGCTGCCATGTTTGCATCCCAACCCACTGTCTGAAACTCCCCTTACCCTCCCGAGCCAGTCGCACGCGATGTTTGGATTGTTCGTTGCTTAGCATTGCATGGGCTCGATCGTTCACTCACTTGAAGCTCACCTCCGCTCGTTCGCACCTTACCGCACCACCACTGAATCCGGCCAATCCACCATCGTTGCACCGCCCAAACACGGGATCTGCCATGGTCTAACCCAAATCCACCCTAGATGTCACCGTGTAGCCGCGTCTAAAGCAAGGTAGTCAGTCGGGATTCGGAGTCGGATCGATTTTCCTTAGACATAATGGAGTGGTAGTATCGAGTCGTGGAATCGAGGATTTTACTAGATTTACTCAATAAGATATTTCGTATCCGCGGAAGAAACTCATATGGGTTCTATAGAGTTTTGACACTAAATATAGAGCAAAGACGTGTCAATGCTAGTTCTATTCCACTTCTTTTTATGGCTAACCTACTATTAGTTTGCATGTATGGAACATATATTAGAGGAAAATATATAGAACATTGAAATCTTCAACCCACAAAATTTACTTACGAGTTTTTTAGAATACGTGAATAGTCGATCACTTGTATATTTGCCATGCAGTGCTGAACCTTGAAGGTATTGCTCTCCTTCTCTGATTAATCTTGATGCATCCTCCTTCCCATGCTAATTCCATTTGTCGACAAGTCTGATCCTCAATTTTGATCTAGGTTCTAAGAACCAGATCAAAGGTGTCAATGGTTGAGTGTTTGGGCTTGGGAGGGGAATAAAGGGCCATGAGGCATGTGATAATGGTTTGGATGATGGCATAGTATTCTGCTACAACTAAACAAATGGCTTAGATAAATTAGTAGAATCGAACATAGTCCCTAACATGGTCAGGATTCTACAGTTTTATACATGATTCTATGATTTGGATCGTGACACAACAGGGATTTTACCTGATCCGGATTCATAGTGGGACTTGGATCAACATGCTTCTGTAGGGTTGTGAAGTCGTAGGATTCTGGGAGTCGAGTTGGGATTCTGACTACCTTGGTCTAAAACAACACCGACTTTCGCGTGGTGCATATGCGACCGCCCAGCCGCTACGCCGCATAAATCTCCTTCAACCGGTGTCGGATGTGGAAGTGCACGTTCGAGATGCCAAACCTAGCTGGATGAATTTGATCAAAAAATTAAATGAGGAGGAATTTGGGCACATGTGGGCAATAGCAAGATCTTACACTAATCGAACACATTCATATCATCTTGGTAAGAAAATGGTAGCACGCACTGAGTTTGGTCCATGGATGAACACCTACCATTATCTATTATTGTACAGTTCAGCATTTAACACCGCCATCAAGTGTGAATATATAACCAATAACTTGGGAGAGAGTTTTTAACAACAAGGTGAAGCGGTTTACAAACTTTGCTGTGCATGATATGGTTGACCAAATAAGTATCATGATCGTGCATTTCTGGAAATTAAGAAGAAGGATTGTTGATTGTCTGCAAGGGGATAAGCTTCCTGTAGTGGTACAATAAGTGGTTAACGCGAGTAGAAATGTTACACATTTATCTTTTGAATAACATTCTTGGGTGCTGATGCTAGAGAGGCCAAGAATGAAAGGCGACACGTTGTTAACTTTGAAATGCAAGATTGCAGTAGCCTCGAGTGACAACCACTACTAGGAAAGGCCTGCTGGTGGCGCACCAGTTTTGCCTACTAATGGCGCACTACTGGTACGCCACTAGCACCACGCCATTAGAATTAAATACTAATGGCGCACCCGTGGTGCGCCATTAGTATAGCCAACCGTGCGCCATTAGTATGCCTCCCAGGGGGCCATATGTACCCCTGTGCTTTGGCATACTAACACTAGTAGAAAAGGGGGCAATGGTCCAGGCCGGGTCAGCCCATTAGTCCCGGTTAAGTCCAGAACTGGGACCAATGGTGGCATTGGACCCAGTTCGTGAGCCCCGGGGGCCGGCCGGGGCACGTGGGCCATTGGTCCCGGTTCGTCTGGACCTTTTGGTCCCGGTTGGTGGGACGAACCGGGACCAATGGGCCTCGCTCCTGGCCCACCACTATTGGTCCCGGTTGATGGCTTGAACCGGGACCAAAGGCAGCCCTTTAGTCCCGGTTCATGCCACCAATCGGGACCAATGAGGTGCCTATATATACCCCCTCGCATAACAGCAGAGCACACTGCTATGTTTTTTCTGGTAGCCGAGGGGAAGAGGGCTTGGTGGTGCTCTAGCTCACCTCCTATGCACACAAGGTGTTCGATGGAATGCCCGAGCCACACTATTTAAGCTTCTCCTCTCCAAGCTGGACCTCCAAGCTCCATTTTCCTCAATATTTGTCTAGGTTTAGCGGTCCATCACGCCCCGTCCCCGTCTTCACCGCCATCGATCACCCGCGCCGATCTCATCGCTGGCACCACCGTGGTGAGCCTCTTGTTCTTATCTTCTTCCTGAAAGGAAAAATATTCTTACTTGTATGTTTAGATAGATACTTGTATTATTTTCTTACTTTTATTATTGCATCTTATATAGTGCGATGGTTTTGGTATCCGCCCTCGTCGGCCCTCGTCCTGTCTATGATTCGGATGTGGTATATATTATCTTTTCATAACTATTGGTTCATTTATTGTTTATGAAAATTATGCCGACCAACGTGACATAGATTTTATTTATCTAGGAGGTTGTTGAACCGGAAATTCCAACCGACCCTATTGTCGAGAGGTTAAATTTAGTTGAATAAGGAAACAATTTCTTGAAGGAAAAAATAAGAAAAATTGAGGAGGAGAAGATGATATTGGAGTTGCATGTTGCGGATGTCATCGATGATCACAAGATCAAGATGGATGCAATGCGCTTGAAGATTAGAAACATTAGAAAATATGCCATTCATACCGAGGCTTGGTATCATTATGCCGTTGGATCAGTTGTTACCTTGGTTGTGATTATGATCGCATTTGTTGTCGCATTAAAATGTTTTACATAGTTTCAATGTATGGTTAAATTAATTTAGATGCTCTACAGAGCTTTATGTTGTTCTATAATGATTTTCTCTTGAAGATGAGAACTATGTATGTACTTTGGTTTTAATGTGATGATGAACTTCTGTTAATTTGGTCACTTAATTATCTATTCATGATGTTCTGTAATGATTTTTGACACACTTAATTATATATAATGCACATAGATGAATCGGCAATGGATGTACGGTAACAGACACACCTCCGAGTACATTAAGGGCATGCATGATTTTCTCGAAGTGGCTGAGGCTAACAAGCAGAATGGTTTTATGTGTTGTCCATGCCCTATATGTGGGAATACGAAGTCTTACTTTGAACGGAAAATCCTTCACACCCACCTGCTTTACAAGGGTTTCATGCCACACTATAATGTTTGGACGAGGCATGGAGAAATAGGGGTTATGATGGAAGAGGCGAAGAAGAAGAGTACGATGACAACTATGTGCCCCCTGAATACGGTGATGCTACTGAACATCAAGAGGAACCAGACGATGTGCACGATGATGCTACAATGGGCGAAGCTGCTGAAGATCAAGAGGAACCAGACAACGTGCCCGATGATGATGATCTCCGCCGGGTCATTGTCGATGCAAGGACGCAATGCGAAAGTCAAAAGGAGAAGCTGAAGTTAGATCGCATGTTAGAGGATCACAAAAAAGGGTTGTACCCCAATTGCGAAGATGGCAACACAAAGCTCGGTACCGTACTGGAATTGCTGCAGTGGAAGGCAGAGAATGTTGTGCCTGACAAAGGATTGGAGAAGCTACCGAAAATATTGAAGAAGAAGCTTCCAAAGGATAACGAATTGCCCGACAGTACTTACGCAGCAAAGAAGGTCGTATGCCCTCTAGGATTGGAGGTGCAGAAGATACATCCATGCCCTAATGACTGCATCATCTACCGCGGTGCGTACAAGGATCTGAACGCATGCCCGGTATGCGGTGCATTACAGTATAAGATCAGACGAGATGACCCTGGTGATGTTGCCGGCAAGCCCCCCAGGAAGAGGGTTCCTGCGAAGGTGATGTGGTATGATCCTATAATACCACGGTTGAAACGTCTGTTCAGAAACGGAGAGCATGCCAAGTTGATGCGATGGCACAGTGAGGACCGTAAGAAAGACGGGAAGTTGAGAGCGCCCGCTGACGGATCGCAGTGGAGAAAAATTGAGAGAAAGTACTAGGATGAGTTTGAAAGTTACCCAAGGAACGTATGGTTTGCTTTAAGCGCAGATGGCATTAATCGTTTCGGGGAGCAGAGCAGCAATCACAGCACCTGGCCCGTGACTCTATGTATATATAACCTTCCTCCTTGGATGTGCATGAAGCGGAAGTTCATTATTATGCCAGTTCTCATCCAAGGGCCTAAGCAACCCGGCAACGACATTGATGTGTACCTAAGGCCATTAGTTGAAGAACTTTTACAGCTGTGGAATGGAAATGGTGTACGTACGTGGGATGAGCACGAACAGGAGGAATTTGACCTAAAGGCGTTGCTGTTCGTGACCATCAACAATTGGCCCGCTCTCAGTAACCTTTCAGGATAGACAAACAAGGGATACCATGGATGCACGCACTGTTTACTTGACACCGATAGTATATACATGGGAAGTGTCAGGACCCCGACTCAATGCCACATCGATCTAGCATGTAACACCTCATATCACTTTGCGGCCTCACGCACGGTATTCCCACGGGTGTCGCCTTACCTTTGCCCGGGACCGTTTGCGCCTTTTGGCACACGTATATGACAGTGTCGCTAGCATCCATATGATAAGGAGCCCGGGCTGACATGGCTAGTCGTAAACCCAAAGTGGCACAGACTAACAGGGACAGGCATCCATGACCCAGCATCGAACGTGTCGGTCATCAGCGAGTGAAACCAGGCTGTAGCACTGGGCTAGCAGGACTCCGGTGAACCGGGCTGTAGCGGGCTAACAGGATTCTGGTATTCATCGCGTGACATTTCCCCGAAGGGACAGACACAGGAACGAAGAAGGACACATGCCGGCCAGCCTAAGTGTTCCGGAGCAGTAGCAAGCTACCATGGCTCGGTGGAAACACTAGGAGACATTTCTCGGTAAGAGAGGCTACTAAAGATAAACAACTAGATGCTCAGATCCCACACATACCAAGCATTTCAATAACATACACACAATATGCTCGATATGTGCAATACAACATGGCATCACAAAATGACTCTACGACTCAAGTAGTTTATTCAATAGGCTCCGAGGAGCGAGATATTACAAACATGGGTCTCATGACCCAACACTCAGAGCATACAAGTCAAAACACAAGCTGAAGCTATCATGTCTGAGTACAGACAACTATAAATGAAAAAGGCTGAGAAGCCTGACTATCTATCAGATCCTGCCGAGGGCACAAGATCGTAGCTGAGGTATCAAGCTAAACATCGAAGTCCACGTGAAACTACTAGCGAGACAGAAGTCTCTCTGCAAAAACATAAAATAGGCAAACGTGAGTACAAATGTACCCAGCAAGACTTACATCAGAACTATCTACATATGCATCATTATCAACAAAAGGGATGGTGGGGTTTAACTGCAGCAAGCCAGCTTTGACTCGGTGGCTATCCTGAACTACGACTGCAAGTAACTCTTTTGAGGTGGCGCACACGAGTCCACATATTCACCATATCAATACACCACTATGGATCCGCTCCCGTCTCCCTACGAGAACGCCATCCATAGCACTCACGCTTATCTTGCGTATTTTAGAGTATCCACTTTCACTTGTCTATGAACTGATATAAGCAACCCAGAAGTCCTTTTCCGTGGACATGGCTATTCGAATAGATGATGATAACCCTGCAGGGGTGTACTTCTTCATACATGTTTCCACCACTTAGCGTCTGCACACGACATGTGCTCGGCAGACTTCAAGCGAAAGCCGACGTGGGTGTAGACCACGACCTACCTAAACACTCAAGTCTCTAGTCTAGGTTTATCGCCTATTCGGGTTCCATCCATGAGGAGATCCGGCCGGAGTTTCGCTCACAGCCCCAAACGATGTGAACAGGGTTCCGTGACACCAAACGGGCGCCCGGTTTACCCGGCCACGTGCCTACCGCATCACAGCCCACCCCTACGGGCAGCGCTGTCCACGGCCTCCAGCATACTACAAACACCAGAAACTACTTGCAACTCCTGGACAGAGGACGAGGGTGAATGAGAAGTCGAGCGGGGTCATATTTCAGGGCCCAATGTATGGTAGTAGCTGAATCATGGATCACAAACACAGAACTCAGTTCCTAAGGACGGCTTCAATGAGACAACCCACCATGTACTCCTACATGGCCTCTCACCGACACCTTTTACCAAATCGTGTTCACACACTTAGCTCACACATAGTAGGACATGTTCACACACCTCTGATTCATCCTCGATGAATCAGACCTGACTCAACTCTAGGCAGTAGCAGGCATGACAAACAAGCATGAATGAGTAGGCACAACAGGGCTCAAACAACTCCTACTCATGCTAGTGGGTTTCATCTATTTACTGTGGCAATGACAGGTCATGCAAAGGATAAAGGGGTTCAGCTACCGCAGCAAGTAACAGATGAATCGGTGTTGTCCTAATGCAGTAAAAGAGAGCAGGAGCGAGAGAGTAGGATTGTATCGGAATGAACAAGGGGGTTTTGCTTGCCTGGCACTTCTGAAGATAACATTGAGTCTTCATCAGTGTCAAC
>NW_025233744.1:7034-7752 GCF_018294505.1 Triticum aestivum | reverse complement strand
CCTTGGGGTTTAACAACTATGGAAATCGCTTCGGGGCCACAAAACGGTGAGTAATAGTCCACGAAACGGGCCAGAATCGGCCAAAACGGCGAGTGTTTGTGACCGACACGTAAACACATCCCAGGGTTCGTTAATCATGGAAAGCACTCTGGGACCCCAAAAAAATGACTAATATTCCATGAAACGGGCCAGAATCGGCCAAAATTGTGAGTCTTGATGACCGACACGTAAACGCACCCCAGCATTCGTTAATCGTGGAAATCACTCGGGGACCCCAAAACAGTGAGTAATAGTCCCTGAAACGGGCCAGAATCGGCCAAAATTGCGATTGTTGATGACCCACACATCAGCACACCTTGGGGTTTAATAACTATGGAAATTGCTTCGGGACCCCAAAACGTTGAGTAATAGTCCACGAAACGGGCCAGAATTGGACAAAACTGCGAGTGTTTATGATCGACACGTAAACAAATCCCAGGGTTCGTTAATTGTGGAAATCACTCTAGGACCCCAAAACAGTGAGTAATAGTCCCTGAAACGGACCAGAATCGGCCAAAATTATGATTTTCGATGACCGTCACGTAAACGCACCCCAGGGTTCGTTAATCGTGGAAATCACTCCGGGACCCCAGAACAGTGAGTAATAGTCCATGAAACGGCCAGAATCGGCCAAAACTGTGAGTGTTGATGACCGACACGTAAACGTACCCCAGGGTTC
>NW_025233744.1:1979-2278 GCF_018294505.1 Triticum aestivum | reverse complement strand
TGAGTGTTGATGACTGACACATAAACACATCCCGGCGTTCGTTAATCGTGGAAATCACTCTGGGACCCCAAAACAGTGAGTAATAGTCCCTGAAACGGGCCAGAATCGGCCAAAATTGTGATTGTTGATGACCGACACGTAAACGCACCGCAGGGTTCGTTAATCCTGGAAATCACTCCGGGACCCCAAAACAGTGAGTAATAGTCCATGAAACGGGCCAGAATTGGCCAACACTGTGAGTGTTAATGACCGACACGTAAACGTACCCCAGGGTTCGTTAATCGTCGAAATCAATTCGG
>NW_025233744.1:1173-1681 GCF_018294505.1 Triticum aestivum | reverse complement strand
TCGTTAATCGTCGAAATCACTCCGGGACCACAAAACAGTGAGTAATAGTCCATGAAACGGGCCAGAATCGGCCAAAACTGCGAGTGTTGATGACCGACACGTAAACTCACAATCACACCGGGACCCCAAAATAGTGAGTAATAGTCCATGAAACGGGCCAGAATTGCCCAAAACTCTGAGTGTTCATGACCACATCAACGCACCTTGGGGTTTAACAACTATGGAAATCGCTTCGGGACCCCCAAAACAGTGAGTAATAGTCCATGAAACGGGCCAGAATCGGCCAAAACTACGAGTGTTTATGACTGACACGTAAACACATCTCAGGGTTCGTTAATCATGGAAATCACTCTGGGACCCCAAAACGGTGAGCAATAGTCCATGAAATGGGCCAGAATCGGCTAAAATTGCGATTGTTGATGACCGACACATCAACGCACCTTGGGGTTTAACAACTACGAAAATCGCTTCGGGGCCACAAAACGGTGAGTAATAGTCCACGAAACGG
>NW_025233744.1:0-1114 GCF_018294505.1 Triticum aestivum | reverse complement strand
GACCCCAAAACGGTGAGCAATAGTCCATGAAATGGGCCAGAATCGGCTAAAATTGCGATTGTTGATGACCGACACATCAACGCACCTTGGGGTTTAACAACTATGGAAATCGCTTCGGGGCCACAACACGGTGAGTAATAGTCCACGAAACGGGCCAGAATCGGCCAAAACGGCGAGTGTTTGTGACCGACACGTAAACACATCCCAGGGTTCGTTAATCATGGAAAGCACTCTGGGACCCCAAAAAAGAAACTAATATTCCATGAAACGGGCCAGAATCGGCCAAAATTGTGAGTCTTGATGACCGACACGTAAACGCACCCCAGCATTCGTTAATCCTGGAAATCACTCGGGGACCCCAAAACAGTGAGTAATAGTCCCTGAAACGGGCCAGAATCGGCCAAAATTGCAATTGTTGATGACCGACACATCAGCACACCTTGGGGTTTAATAACTATGGAAATCGCTTCGGGACCCCAAAACATTGAGTAATAGTCCACGAAACGGGCCAGAATTGGCCAAAACTGCGAGTGTTTATGATCGACACGTAAACACATCCCAGGGTTCGTTAATTGTGGAAATCACTCTAGGACCCCAAAACAGTGAGTAATAGTCCCTGAAACGGACCAGAATCGGCCAAAATTATGATTTTCGATGCCGTCACGTAAACGCACCCCAGGGTTCATTAATCGTGGAAATCACTCCGGGACCCCAGAACAGTGAGTAATAGTCCATGAAACGGCCAGAATCGGCCAAAACTGTGAGTGTTGATGACCGACACGTAAACGTACCCCAGGGTTCGTTAATCGTCGAAATCACTCCGGGACCCCAAAACAGTGAGTAATAGTCCATGTAACGGGCCAGAATTGGCCAAAACTATGAGTGTTAATGACCGACACATCAACGCACCTTGGGTTTAACAGCTATGGAAATCGCTTCGGGACCCCAAAACGGTGAGTAATAGCCCACGAAACGGGCCAGAATCGGCCAAAACTGTGAGTGTTTGTGACCGACACGTAAACACATCCCAGGGTTCGTTAATCTAGGACATCACTCTGGGACCCCAAAACAGCGAGTAATAGTCCACGAAACGGGCCAGAATAGGCCAAAATTG
>NW_025233743.1:0-7752 GCF_018294505.1 Triticum aestivum | reverse complement strand
ATTACAGATTAGTAGCATTGCTTTGCTGCAGAAATAGAACAGCACTCCATAATTGCAGAAATTTTTTGTGTTCATCAAATGTATGCATCTATCTGGGAGACAGAGTTATAAGTTCTTTGAGTGTGCTTTTGAGCTATTGTCAGCGGGTTTGCATGACTAGGAAGGATGCTGCTGTGTTTTTTAATTGCAATTGAGTCAGCTATGCAGGTAAGATATCCATTAACTGTTAAAGCCAGTATTTCCCCCTTGAGCAGTATATCAATTTTTCTTCTGCCATTCTCCCTTTTTCAAGGGAAAAAACCCACAGTATTTCCCCCCTGCAAGATTTCTTTGCCTCTGCAATTTGGTTTCCTAGAAAACCTTTGGACGTTAGAGAAACATATTTGTTAATTAATTCGGGTATTTTTTCCTAGAAAACCTGAAGTTTGATTATGGTATGCTTGTTAGAAATAACAAGTTTGGACTTTGTGAATTTTTTGGTTTATCAATTGACTGCGGAGTACATTTCAATAATCAAATAGAAAAGTATGCTTTTGGTCCCTCAAGTTCCCCAAAAGTATAGACTTGGTCCCTCAAGATTTTTTGGTATACATTTGGTGCTTTAAGTCTCAAAACCGGATAAGATCGGTCCAAAACCAGATTTTAAGCATGTTGACCAGGTTCGACCATGTTGACCAATGAATGATAAATTCAAAAAATAGCAAAAAAATTGTGAAATAAAAATATTGGCTAGAGCTCCTTGGATGTTATTTGACCATAAAATTTACACGCACCTAGCACACCCAAGCATGTGGGCTGTCACGAAATTTCAGATTTTTTAAATTTACTATTTACCGGTCAAACATGGTCAACACGGTCAAACCCGGCCAAATCCCGGTCAACATGCTCAAAATCTGGTTTTGGACCAAACTTATCAGGTTTTGAGACTTGAAGGATCAAATGTATAAAAAAAATCGAGGGACCAAGTCTATATTTTTTAGGGAACTTGAGGGAACAAAAACATATTTTTCTCATAATCAAACGATAGCTAGCTAGCTGCTTAGACATGAATTATGAAGTGAAAGTACAGTACATTTCATTTCAATATGCAAATATTGTACTTGTCGCCTATAAGCTTAGCAATAGATGATGCGGCAAGATCATATAGCCAGCAACTTGGCTATACTATTAACCAGTGGCGGAGCTACGGTAGAAAACAAGGGCGGGCCGGTACAAAAGAAGACCCATAATTTTCAAGCTCATGGCTGAGTTTACTCTCAATCTCCACTGTAATTGCTATGAGCTGGGCGGGCCACGGCCGATTTTATCAACATGTAGCTCCGCCAGTGCTATTAACCATGCTCTTAGACAGGCAGACCTGTCCGATTTGTTTGTACGGACCAACTAGATAACTGTGTGGTGCACATTTTCATGTTAAATACTCATAAGCTAACAAATATCCATACGAGCCAGCTAGGGAACTGGGTGATGCACATTCTCAAGCAAATAGCATATCATTATATTGGTACGAGTCAGTTAGAGCCGTATGGTAGTATGGTACACATTCTCAATTCTAAGCCAAAGGGTACAAGCTAAACCAATATATCCGTAAGACCCAGGGAACCACTTAATACACATTCTCAAGCCAAATATACACACCAAACCAATATATTGAGCGAGCTAGAGAACCACATGGTGCACATTCTCAAGCCAAAGAGTTCACACAAAATCAATATATTCGTACAAGCTAGATAGGAAACCGCATAGTCTACATTCTTAAGCCAAATAGTACTCGCCAAACCAATATATTCGTAAGAAACAGCTAGGAAACCGCATGGTGCACATTCTCAAGCCAAATAGTACACATCAGACAATGTTGTATTTGTAAGCTAGGGAACGACATGGTTCACATGGTCTAGCCAAATATAGAACTACACGCCAAACGAATATATTCATATGAGCCAGCTAGGAACAGTGTTATGCATATTCTCAAGCCAATTAGTACACGCCAAACGGATTTGGCACCAGTCTTGGGGAACTTATAGCTTTCTGTTGTGTTCTGCAGCCGTATCCAAAATGTGTGATTCCTCAACGAAAAAGCATTAAGTATTTTTTAGAAAAAACTGCCTTTAACATAGGTTTTTTCTGAGATTGTTTTGCAGACTTGTTGGGAATTAGTATCATATTTATGCAGAGTTGATGTTGTTTTCTTTCTTCCGAATTACTCCCTCTGTACCGAAATACTTGTAGTTGGAGGAAACTAGTACAAGTACCCCCAACTACAAGTATTTCGGTACGGAGGTAGTAGTACTTTTGCATGAGCATTTTGCCCAGTTTGCTGTATTTGTATCAGATTCAGATATTTATGCATTCTAACTATTTGGTTACCTGCTTCTGTACATGTGGAATGGGATCAGACTCATTCAAAAATAGCACTAGGATTTTGACGTTATGAAAGCCGACAACAAGCCACATTGCACTTCTATTTTCAGCTTTCAGCTTCGACGAACATCATTTTGTGTCACTTTTGCCGATGGCCTCAGCCTCTCAAAAAAACACTCACACCATTATTGTTCCTGGGCTATCCATAGAGTTCAGTAGAAACAAACAAACCAACCAACCAACGAATAACAAACAATACCCGTCGAAACTGTTCTGTTTGATAGCAAAGTATTATATAAACAAAAGTATCAAAAACTACAGTAATTTTGCATGTAGGTGTGAGATACCATCGTTTTATCAAAACAAAGTATTTTGAAGTATTCACAATACATAGAACCTGTTTGGTTGTTGCCGCATAACGCAGTAAATTTTGCTGTTTAGCCGTTGCGTTTAAGCACTCAACAGCTCTGTTTTTTAAAAAGAGGTTTGGTTTTTTTATGCAGAAAAAAACTGCAGTTTGCTCAATACTACAATATTAAAAGCACAATTGTTAGGGGCAACCAAACTCATTGTAAATAAAACTATGGTAATCTCGAAAACTGTAGTATTCTCAAAATACTTAGAAAATACTTTGTTATCAAACGGAGCCTAACTGTTGAGACATCGAACTTGGTTTACAAACAACATTTCATAATAATAAAAAATCCAACCAAGTTTGCATACTCTACTTGAGATCTTCAATGTCATGACAAATGCCAGCATGAAAGGAGCTTACATAATTTTCAAAACGTTTTGGTATAAGAAACAATCTTTCTGGATCCAGCTTCTAACAGATAGCCCACAGCTTAGCAAGCAGTCGCAAGAGAATCATCTTCGATTTCGCTGCTCGTTCAAGGTCGCAATGAGACCTCTTCTCCTTTGACTGAAACACTGAAACTGGATTTGTTCTTTTTCTAATTTTTGTTCTCCGCTTGTCTTGTATCACTTGTACTACCAACTAATTTGGATTACACAGGCTGATGATGCCTGGACGGCAGCATGCAGCGTTGTATTCTACGCAACTTCATTGCACGGCCTGCAGGCTGATGTTATCATTAATCACTAATCAAGTACGCAGTCAAACCATAAGTTGGAAAAGTTTTCCAAATGATACTGATAATAAGGAGCTGCTACAGAGGTTGGGCTGAATAACCTTTTAGTTAGCCATGTTCATCGTCTTACTGCTCATTCTCGGCTTCGAGCCATTCATCGCCGCCGGCGATCCACTGGAACAGATCTGCCACACCAGCATCCCCTATAATAGCACCTACCAAGCTAACCTTGAGCTCCTATCTAGTGTGCTATCCAGGAATGCCTCATCCACAAGAACCAAGCAGCCCAAGGGCTTCGTCGGAACTGACCAAGACCCCATTTATGGCGCCGCACAGTGTCCCGGCGACACCATCGCATCTGCATGCTCCAGCTGCATCACTGCCGCATTCCATGATGCTTGGCGGCTCTGTGGATCGCAAATGGACATGCATTTCCTGTATGGGGGCTGCATTGTCCACATCTCCACCGAGGACCTCCTCTACAACTCCAGGTTTTTGCTACACAAGTTGCTGATCTTTAGGGACACCACGGATCGTAGCAATTCACCCGTTTGGGTCACCACCAACTTCACCGACACCAGCATTGATGGCAACATCAAGGTGCTTCTCCAAGAGACAGCCAAACAGGCAGCCTACAACTCTACAATGATGTACGCCACTGGCCGCCTGGATGTCTCCCGCGGACTCCCGCTGCTCTACTCTATGGCGCAGTGCAACCTGGACCTACCACCGAATGACTGCTGGGATTGCCTCGACAATATCAGGAGCGCAGCAAGGGGTTCCTTCCACGAGCAACATGGTGAATGGATTGCTGGTGTGTGGTGTAATTTCAGGTACAGCACGTATCAGTTCTACAATGGCCAGCCCACGAAGCAGATTCTCTGGTCGGATGCTCTAGATCCCACACCAAACATGCCGGCGCCAGGGCCAGTTGGTGTTCCAAGGCAGAAAGATAAGAGTAAGACAATATGTTATTTCTTTCCCCAAAACTAGTCTGTCTTCCTTTTTTCTTCTTCTAAAGGGCATTTTCTCCAAATCTTATACTCCCTCTGTCCCACGATATAAGATGTTTTTGCAAGCTAAACAGCTTGCCAAAACATCTTATATTATGGGATGGATGGAGTATCTGTTTTGTATTCTTATTTCCTATCGCATCTTTATTACACAGAAATTGACTATACTGCAGCATCCTTATAGTGCTAAGTAGCCTTTCTATTGGTGCCCATCAGACTCAAGCATTGAGTTAAATGAGGTTTTGGAACTTATACATGATCATAGCTGTCAAGACTTTCACGATATCTGAATGACTTGGGAGTTCTACAACTCTTACTGGAATACAATAACCCAGTTGACAAGTAGATTTATGGGTACAGAACACCTTTCGATATAGATCTAATGACCGCAAATCAATTTTTATTATTCTAAAAGACATAATTAATTCACCCATATAGATCTAATGACCGCAAATCAATTTTGATGATTCTGGAAGACATAATTAATTTACCTGGGTGGGGTGACAGCTACCCTTTGATCAACGCTTTAATTCAACAACCATGCTTGCGATGCAGCCTTAGACTATATTATATGTTGAAATATTATTTATAACATACAGAAAATGTCCATTTTTAACACTAAACTATTACAAAATTTTGTATTTCCCTTAACATCCAAAACAAGTTGTGCTCAACCTTGAACTATTGAATCCGTTCAATTTACCCCATTGGCCCTGTTCCAAGTTGTTTTAGCTGACTCGGAAAACACGTGCTGTACCTCTATACATCAGCAAATCCCCATCTTGGTAGCTTGAGTAAAAAAAAACAGAGAAACTAATTCTCACAATACTATTTTCTTTTTTTTTAAGTTCGCAATACTATTTTCTGATTTCCCTGGTTTTTTGATTTTTTTTGAAATGTTTCATATTTTTTTATCTTCACTTAAGCTGCAAACATGGCAAGGGGCTGCCGTGCAGAAGTGATGCTACATGTCTGCCACGTGTCATCCAAATCAGCTTAAAACCGCTTGGGATAGGGCCAAAGAGCTACAGTGAACAGATTCAATCTTTCAAGGTTAAAAACAACTGGTTTCAGATCTTAAGGTTGAAAAGTGAACTTTTGCAACAAGAGGTTATAATATGCTAGAACATTCCTCAAAACATAAATACCAAAATTTATTGTGTAGTTACATTCGTTGATTTGTCTAATCAACTAACCACCTATGTTTGTGTGAAATCTTTCGTTTTAGGGCATATAATAAAGGTATGGATCATTACCACTGCTATGCTTCTACTAGCATCATTTTTGTGCTTCATCGTATGGTTTAAACTAGTCAAAAGGAACATTAAAGGTTAGTTATGGAAATGCTGCTGTACTCACAAATCTCTTAGGCTGTTTAGATTCGTATATATTCGCTTACCTGAAAGGATTACATAAACTCTGATTTTCGAATTTTCGTAGCTCTCAGGAAGATGAAGAGCTAGTCTGGGGGATAGGGAGGAGTTCAGAGCTCAAGCTTTTTAACTTTTCACAACTATCAGATGCTACGAGTAACTTCTCAGATGAAAATAAATTGGGGCAAGGTGGCTTTGGCCCAGTATACAAGGTAAAAGAACACATTTATCCATGTACACAATGAGAACAAAAATCAAACCTAGTAGATTTTATACATGTAGCTTTAATTTTACTCACAAGCATGGGGGGTTACTGATCAGAAGATGAGTAAACCGCTTCTATTTCGCAAGATGATATCACTGATCAAGCACTTTTAAACCTCCACAGGGCCAGCTTCCTGAAGGTTTGGAAATAGCAATTAAGAGACTAGCTTCGCAGTCTGGGCAGGGTCTCACAGAGTTTAGAAATGAAGTCCAACTCATAGCCAAGCTCCAGCACACAAATTTGGTTAGGCTATTGGGATGTTGCTCTCAAGGAGATGAGAAAATATTAATCTATGAATATTTGGCAAATAAAAGCTTGGATTTCTTTATCTTTGGTATTACTCCTTGTAGTTTTCTGTTACAGATTATGGGTTAACTCTATCTACTAAAATTATCCCCACAGCCTTCCTCCCCCTCTAATATACATATATCATTAACTTGTATACAGATGAAACTAAAAATGCTTTATTGGAATGGAACAAAAGAAAAGCGATTATCGAAGGGATAGCACAAGGACTTCTATATTTGCATAAGCACTCACGGTTACGGGTCATACATAGAGATCTTAAAGCAAGTAACATTCTTTTGGACTGTGAAATGAATCCTAAAATATCAGATTTTGGGCTTGCAAAAATATTCAGCTCAAATAATACTGAAGGGAACACAAAAAGGATTGCTGGGACATAGTAAGCTCTTCTTACAAGTTAGTCCATCCTGCACAAGTCAGCCACATATAAAAAACTGAAATAGAAATTTATTTATTTTCCCTACATTTTCAGTGGGTATATGGCTCCCGAATATGCTTCAGAGGGTCTCTTTTCGATTAAATCTGATGTATTCAGCTTTGGTGTGCTGATTCTTGAGATCATCCATGGAAAAAGGAACTCATGCTTTCATCAATTTGGGGACTTCTTCAACCTTCTTGGATATGTAAGATCATCAAAAGTTTCATGATATTCGATGTCCCAAAGTTTCAGATTTTTTTTGTTTTTTTAATTTGTTTTGAATTTTCTGTATTCAATATGTAAATTTACTTTGTTTATCTATTGACCTTTATTTAATATATGTCTCTAAACTCTTGCTAGGCATGGAAGTTGTGGAAAGAGGAAAGATGGCTTCAGTTCATCGATGAATCAATAGTTTCAGAGTCTGACACTTTAGAGACAATGAGGCGTATCAACATCGCATTGCTGTGTGTGCAAGAGAATGCGGTTGACAGACCCAGCACAGCAAGTGTGGTTGCAATGCTAAGCAGTGAAAGTATGGCCCTGCCTGAACCTAAGCATCCGGCGTATTTCCACATAAGGGTTACAGAGGAAGAGCCACCTAGTGCTAATGATGTCACAGTGTCTACTCTACAGGGCAGATAGTATCATCCTGCATGATGTGTTTTTTTGTGTGTGCTGCTTTACCGAGCGGGCTCCCTCTGATTTAACACTAAAGTTCTGACAGACACACACAAACCTTTGGACTTTGGTTAAACATGGCATGAATAGAAGACAACTCATTTACTAATGTCAGTAAAACATGACTAACTAGTGTTTATACTGTAATGTTGAATCATAAGCATACACCTCAGTTGTTGATGACGAACTGTGAGGTAGAGTACATTTCAGGTTGGTGTTTCCCTTTGTGTAGAAATAAAAGGGT
>NW_025233742.1:0-7752 GCF_018294505.1 Triticum aestivum | reverse complement strand
CACAATTCATCGGATCTCGACAAACACACCGCAAAAAGAGATACATCAAATAGATCTCCAAGAAGATCGAGGAGAACTTTGTATTGAGAATCAAAGAGAGAGAAGAAGCCATCTAGCTAATAATTATGGACCCGAAGGTCTATGTTAAACTACTCACAACTCATCAGAGAGGCCTTGGAGATGATGTAGAGGCCCTCCATGGTCGATTCCCCCTCCGGCGGAGCACCGGCGAAGGCTCCAAGATGGGATCTCACGGATACAGAAGGTTGCGGCGGTGGAAATAGTTTTTCGTGGTGCTCCTGGATGTTTTCAGGGTACGTGGATATATATAGGCAAAGGAGGTAGGTCAGGGGAGCCACGAGGGGCCCACAAGGGTGGGGGATGCGCCCACCCTGCTAGGGCGTGCCGGGCACCCTCGTGGTCGCCTCGATTACTTCTTGACGTCCACTCCAAGTCTCCTAGATTGCGTTTGTTCCAAAAAGATCGCTCCCGAAGGTTTCATTCTGTTTGGACTCCGTTTGATATTCCTTTTCTTCGACACAGTGAAATAGGCAAAAAAACAGCAATTCGGGCTGGGCGTCCGGTTAGTAGGTTAGTCCCAAAATGATATAAAAGTGTAAAGTCAATCCCATAAACATCCAAAACGGGTAATATAATAGCATGGAACAATCAAAAATTATAGATACGTTGGAGACGTATCAAGCATCCCCAAGCTTAATTCCTGCTCGTCCTCGAGTAGGTAAATGATAAAAACAGAATTTCTGATGTGGAATGCTACCTAGCATAATTCTCAATGTAATTTTCTTTATTGTAGCATGATTGTTCAGATCAAAATGACTCAAGATAAAAGTCCATAAAGCATAAAAATAGTAATACTTGAAGCATACTAAGAAGTAATCATGTCTTATCAAAATAGCATAGCCAAAGAAAGCTTATCCCTACAAAATCATATAGTTAGGTCATGCTTCATTTTCATTACACAAAATACTCCCATCATGCACAACCCCGGTTTCAGCCAAGCAATTGGTTCATACGTTTTAACGCGCTTCAGCTTTTTCAACTCTTACGCAATACATGAGCGCAAGCCATGGACATAGCACTATATGTGGAATAGGGTGGTGGTTGTGAAGACAAAAAGGGAGAAGATAGTCTCAAATCAACTAGACATATCAACGGGCCATGCCCATTAATAGATATCAATGTGAGTGAGTAGGGATTGCCATGCAACGGATGCACTAGAGCTATAAATATATGAAAGCTCAACAAAAGAAACTAAGTGGGTGTGCATCCAACTTGCTTGCTCATGGAGACCTAGGGCATTTTGAGGAAGCCCATCATTGTAATATACAAGCCAAGTTCTATAATGAAAAATTCCCACTAGTATATGAAAGTGACAACATAGGAGACTCTCTATCATGAAGATCATGGTGCTACTTTGAAGCACAAGTGTGGAAAAAGATAGTAACATTGTCCCTTCTCTCTTTTTCTCTCATTTTTTCTTTTCTTTTCTTTTTCTTTTTTTATTTGGTGGGATTCTTTGGCTTCTTTTTTTTGGGCTTCTTTGGCCTCTTTTATTTTTTATAAAGTCCGAAGTCTCATCCGACTTGTGGGGGAATCATAGTCTTCATCATCCTTTCCTCACTTGGGACAATGATCTAATAATGAAGATCATCACACTTTTATTGATTTACAACTCAAGAATTACAACTCAATAATTAGAACAAAATATGACTCTATGTGAATGCCTCCGGCGGTGTACTGGGATATGCAATGAATCAAGAGTGACATGTACGAAAATTATGAAGGTGGCCTTGCCACAAATATGATGTAAACTACATGATCATGCAAAGAGCAATATGACAATGATGGGGTGTGTCATAATAAATGGAACGGTGGAAAGTTGCATGGCAATATATCTCGGAATGGCTATGGAAATGCCATAATATGTAGTTATGGTGGTTGTTTTGAGGAAGGTAAATGGTGGGTGCATGATACCGGCGAAAGTTGTGCGGTATAATAGAGGCTAGCAATGGTGGAAGGGTGAGAGTGCGTATAATCCATGGACTCACATTAGTCATAAAGAACTCACATACTTATTGCAAGAGTCTACTTGCCCTCGAAACAAAGTACTACTACGCATGCTCCTAGGGGAAGGGTTGGTAGGAGTTAACCATCGCGCGATCCCGACCTCCACTCATAAGGAAGACAATTAAAAGAGCATCCCATGCAACAAATTTGTCACACAAGTATTTCTCAATTGCATAATTACCCAATTAGCATGACTCTAACATTAACACCTTTATATCTCAAAACAATTATCAAGCATCATATTCATCATAGTGTTTACTGCACTTTCTATGATAGTTTTTATTATACCCAACTTGGATGCTCATAATTCTAGGACCAAATTTATAACCATAGCAAATACCATGCTGTTCTAAAAGACTCTCAAAATGATATAAGTGAAGCATGAGAGATCAAAAATTTCTACAAAATAAAGCCACCGCCGTGCCCTAAAAAGATATAAGTGAAGTACTATAGCAAATATTGTCTAGCTCAAAAGATATAAGTGAAGCACATAGAGTATTCTAATAAATTCCAAATCATGTGTGTGTCTCTCAAAAGGTGTGTACAGCAAGGATGATTGTGGTAAACTAAAAAGCAAGAATTCATATCACACAATATGCTCCAAGCAAAACACATATCATGTGGCGAATAAACATATACCTCCAAGTAAAGTTACCGATAGACGAAGACGAAAGAGGGGATACCTTCCGGGGCATCCCCATAGGCTTTTGGTTGTCCTTGAATATCTTGGGGTGCCATGGGCATCCCCAAGCTTAGGCTCTTGCCACTCCTTATACCATAGTCCATCAAATCTTTACCCAAGACTTGAAAACTTCACAACACAAAACTCAACAGGAAATCTCATAAGCTCCGTTAGTGCAAGAAAGAAAAACCCACCACATAATGTACTATAATGAACTCATTCTTTATTTATATTTGTGTTAAACCTACTATATTCCAACTTCTCTATGGTTCATACCCCCCGGTACTAGCCATAGATGCATCATAATAAGCAAACAACACACGAAAAACAGAATCCGTCAAAAACAGAACAGTTTGTAGCAATCTGTAACTTCTGAATACTTCTGGAACTCTAAAACACCTACAAAAATAGGACGTCCTAGGAAATTTGTCTACTGATCTACTGCAAAAAGAATCAATGCAAAAGAACGCTCCTGTGATTTATTAAAATTATTCTCATGCGCGCAGAAGTTTCTGTTTTTCAGCAGAATCAAATTAACTATCACCGTAGGTTATCCTATAGGTTCTACTTGGCACAAACACTATTAAAACTTAAAATCACATATAAACATAGGCTAGATGAAATATTTATTACTAAACAGAATCAAAAGCAAGAAACAAAAATAAAATATGGTTGCCTCGCAACAAGCGCTATCGTTTAACGCCCCTAGCTAGGCATAAAAACGAGAATAGATCTAAGTATTGTCATCTTTGGCATTCAATTCATAAGTGGCTCGCATAATAGACTCATAAGGCAGTTTGACTTTATTTCTTGGGAAGTGTTCCATGCCTTTCCTTAATGGAAATTGGAATCTAATATTCCCATCCTTCATATCAATAATTGCACCAATCGTTCTAAGGAAAGGTCTACCAAGAATAATAGGACAAGAAAGATTGCAATCTATATCAAGAACGATAATATCTACGGGCACATAATTCCTATTGGCAACAATAAGAACATCATTGATCCTTCCCATAGGTTTCTTAATAGTGGAATCCGCAAGGTGCAAGTTTAAAGAGCAATCATCAAAATCATGGAAACCTAGCACATCACATAAAGTTTTCGGAATCGTGGAAACACTAGCACCCAAATCACACAAGGCATAGCATTAATGATCTTTACTTTTAATTTTACCACTCATCATAAAGTTTTCTAGGTATAGAAACTTCCAATTCAAGTTTTTCTTCATAATATTGCATCAAGGCATCAACAATATGTTTGGTAAAAGCTTTATTTTGACTATAAGCATGAGGAGAATTCAACACGGATTGCAACAAGGAAATACAATCTATTAAAGAATAATTATCATAATTAAATTCCTTGAAATCCATAATAGTGGGTTCAATGCTATGTAAAGTTTTGACCTCTCCAATTTTCGTGGTGGGAGCACGGTAGATGCCATGGGATGGCTAAAGAGAGGAGGAGGCTCGAGGGCACTGGTGGGCTCCAGAGGTGGGGTTGGCATGAGCGAGTGCAGAACGCAAGACATACCCAGGTTCGAGGCTCTCCGGAGAGATAATACCCCTAATCCTGTCGAGTGTGGTTTATATGCGACAGTACAAGGTTGCTCCTGGAGCCGTATGGAGGAAGAAGGAAGGCTGGCCAAGGCTTAGGCTGTTCCTTCCCCTTGGTGGGTTCTACTGACTGGTGGCTAATTTCTCTATCCTTGCTAGCTTACTTGCTTTTTTGCCTGCTCGCGTGAGGGCTCCTGGAGGGTTTTATAGGCCAACCCCCCAGGGGTACAATGGTAACATTACAAGTTGGTGGGGCCAGGTCGTCAGTGTCTGAGGACTTAGGCTGGGACCTGCTGGGGGCCTGTGGTTCGCCAGGTTCCCCTAGGTGTGGGCCCGCGTGCCTAGAGGGACTATGCGTTGTCTTGTCGATCGTTAGGGCGTGGCCGAGCCAAGTCGTGTACAGTGGCACCACGTCAGGTCACCGCTTGCTGCTGTCAGCGGTGAGACGGGGGCACTGTTTGTTGAAAATATGCCCTGGAGGCAATAATAAATTAGTTATTATTATTATATTTCCTTGTTCATGATAATCGTTTATTATCCATGCTATAATTGTATTGATAGGAAACTCAGATACATGTGTGGATACATAGACAACACCATGTCCCTAGTAAGCCTCTAGTTGACTAGCTCGTTGATCAATAGATGGTTATGGTTTCCTGACCATGGACATTGGATGTCGTTGATAGCGGGATCACATCACTAGGAGAATGATGTGATGGACAAGACCCAATCCTAAGCCTGGCACAAAGATCGTAGTTCGTATGCTAAAGCTTTTCTAATGTCAAGTATCTTTTCCTTAGACCATGAGATTGTGCAACTCCCGGATACCGTAGGAATGCTTTGGGTGTACCAAACGTCACAACATAACTGGGTGGCTATAAAGGTGCACTACAGGTATCTCCGAAAGTGTCTGTTGGGTTGGCACGAATCGAGACTGGGATTTGTCACTTCGTGTAAATGGAGAGGTATCTCTGGGCCCACTCGGTAGGACATCATCATAATGTGCACAATGTGACCAAGGGGTTGATCATGGGATGATGTGTTATGGAACGAGTAAAGAGACTTGCTGGTAACGAGATTGAACAAGGTATCGGTATACCGACGATCGAATCTCGGGCAAGTACTATACCGCTAGACAAAGGGAATTGTATACGGGATCGATTGAGTCCTTGACATCGTGGTTCATCCGATGAGATCATCATGGAACATATGGGAGCCAACATGGGTATCCAGATCCCACTGTTGGTTATTGACCGGAGAACGTCTCGGTCATGTCTGCATGGTTCCCGAACCCGTAGGGTCTACACACTTAAGGTTCGATGACGCTAGGGTTATAAAGGAAGTTTGTATGTGGTTACCGGATGTTGTTAGGAGTCCCAGATGAGATCCCGGACGTCACGAGGAGTTCCGGAATGGTCCGGAGGTAAAGATTTATATATGGAAAGTTGTTGTTCGGGTTCCGGGAAAAGTTCGGGTTTTTCCAGTATTGTACCGGGAAGCTTCCAGAATGTTCCGGAGGATTCCGGAGGGTTCCGGAGGTCCGGAAATTGTTCCACCACGTCCAATACAGCAGCATGGGCTGTAGGGGGCGCCCTAGCCTTAATGGGCCAGGGGCACCAGCCCCCCCAAGGCCCATGCACATGGGAGAGGGGAAACCCTAAGGAGGAGGGCCTCCACTTGACTTGGGAGGCACTCCTCCCCCCTTGGCCGCCGCCCCCAACCCTAGATGGGATCTAGGGGGGCCGGCCCCCTCTCCCCCCCACCTATAAATAGTGAAGGGGTGGGAGGGCAGCCGCACCCAAAAAGTTCTGGCGCAACCCTTCCCCTCTCCCATGTCCTCCTCCTCTCCCGCGGTGCTTGGCGAAGCCCTGCAGGATTGCCACGCTCCTCCATCACCACCACGCCGTTGTGCTGCTGCTGGATGGAGTCTTCCTCAACCTCTCCCTCTCTCCTTGCTGGATCAAGGCATGGGAGACGTCACCGGGCTGTATGTGTGTTGAATGCGGAGGTGCCGTCCGTTCGGCACTAGGATCTCCGGTGATTTGGATCACGACGAGTACGACTCCTTCAACCCCGTTCTCTTGAACGCTTCCGCTTAGCGATCTACAAGGGTATGTAGATGCACTCTCCTTCCCCTCATTGCTGGTTTCTCCATAGATAGATCTTGGTGACATGTAGGAAAATTTTGAATTTCTACTACGTTCCCCAATAGTGGCATCATGAGCTAGGTCTATTGCGTAGATTCTTTGTACGAGTAGAACACAAAGTAGTTGTGGGCGTTGATTTTGTTCAATATGCTTACCGTTACTAGTCCAATCTTGCTTCGACGGTATTGTGGGATGAAGCGGCCCGGACCGACCTTACACGTACACTTACGTGAGACAGGTTCCACCGGCTGACATGCACTTGGTGCATAAGGTGGCTAGCGGGTGCCAGTCTCTCCCACTTTAGTCGAAACGGATTCGATGAAAAGGGTCCTTATGAAGGGTAAATATCAATTGGCATATCACACTGTGGTTTTGCGTAGGTAAGAAACGTTCTTGCTAGAAACCCATAGCAGCCATGTAAAACATGCAAACAACAATTAGAGGACGTCTAACTTGTTTTTGTAGGGTATGCTATGTGATGTGATATGGCCAAGAAGAATGTGATGAGTGATATGTGATGTATGAGATTGATCATGTTCTTGTAATAGGAATCACGACTTGCATGTCGATGAGTATGACAACCGGCAGGAGCCATAGGAGTTGTCTTTATTTATTGTATGACCTGCGTGTCATTGAACAACGCCATGTAATTACTTTACTTTATTGCTAACCGGTAGCCATAGTTGTAGAAGTAATAAGTTGGCGAGACAACTTCATGGAGACACGATGATGGAGATCATGATGATGGAGATCATGGTGTCATGCCGGTGATGATGATGATCATGGAGCCCCGAAGATGGAGATCAAAAGGAGCAATGTGATATTGGCCATATCATGTCACTATTTGTATGCATGTGATGTTTATCATGTTTATGCATCTTATTTGCTTAGAACGACAGTAGTAAATAAGATGATCCCTCATTAAAATTTCAAGAAATTGTTCCCCCTAGCTGTGCACCATTGTGAAAGTTCGTCGTTTTGAAGCACCACGTGATGATCGGGTGTGATAGATTCTTACGTTCACATACAACGGGTGTAAGCCAGATTTACACACGCGAAACACTTAGGTTGACTTGACGAGCCTAGCATGTACAGACATGGCCTCGGAACACAAGAGATCGAAAGGTCGAGCATGAGTCGTATAGTAGATACGATCAACATGAAGATGTTCACCGATCATGACTAGTCCGTCTCACTTGATGATCGGACACGGCCTAGTTGACTCGGATCATGTAATCACTTAGATGACTAGAGGGATGTCCATCTGAGTGGGAGTTCATAA